>NC_056038.1:13802260-14106362 GCF_004379255.2 Salvia splendens
ATCTCTGTCCATTAAAAATGAAACATTTTCTATTTTGGATTGTCTCATTAAAAATTAAATGTTTCTAAAATGGAAACAACATCATTTCTACTTTTTCATTTTCGTAATTCACTTTCTCTTCATTAACTCACAAAAGAAAACCAGATGTTTCATATTTAATGCGACAGAGGAAGTATTTTAGTTTTAACTACATTACTTTCTTCCAACAGTCAGGGAAATGTTCGAGCTCCGGTTCCAGCTGCGGCGGAGGTTTCTTCTCCTCCTTGGAACCCAAATCCTTGCCGGCGGAGAAATTCGGAAACTTCGAGGACTCTGGAATCAATTGGCGAGGCTTCAGCGACAGATCGGATCGCAAGTCGAAGAGCGAGAGCAGATTAGCGAAGACAAAACTGAAAGCGCTGAAAATGTACAAGAGCGTGAAGCAGCCGATTTCTCCCTCCGGAAAAGTCGCCGCCTTCTTAAACTCCCTCTTCGCCGCCGGAAACTTAAAGAAACAGAAAATCGACTCGCCGGGGTCGTCATTCTCGCGCTCCTGGCACACGGCCACAACCACAACTCCTTCGTCATCGACGCCGTCGATTAGGTTTTTTCCGGCGAGTACTGTGATTTTGGACGAAGATTGTCGCCTCCAAAGGCAAACAGGCAATAGCGAAGACATAGATTCGATCTTAGATGCCATTGATGAAGAGCTCGCCATGCATATGAAGAACAAGGAACAAATACTGGGGTTCGATATTTTTAGCGATGAAAAACGAGAATTTGAGGACGGGGATGATGAATTTGATGGAGCGAGCTGCGCGAGTTCGGATTTGTTCGAATTGGAAAATCTATCGGCCATTGGAATGGAAGAACTACCGCTTTATCAAACTACTCATCTTCCCAATATTATGCAAATGGACTGATTTTGTTAAATTCAATCAATTTCATTTTTGTGATATATTAGTAGGAGCTCTACTATAAACTCCATATTTCCACCATTTAAAGAGTCATTTTGAGTAGCACGAGTTTTTAAGAAATTGTTTAACTTTGTAAAGAAAAATATTGAAAAAATTAGTTGGAAGTGGATCTTATTTTTTGTTTGTGAGTGGAAAAATTTAGTAAATTGTGGGGCTGCATACTAAAAGTGAAAAAAAATTAAATGAATCTTTAAATCGTGAACATCCAAAAATAACAAAATGAATATTTAAATCATGGAGAGAGAGAGAGTATTTATATACTCAATATATGAATGTAGGGTAGTGTTAAAAAAGTAACTAAATCCTAATGTATAACAAAATAACCATGCACGAATGTCATTTTTAGATACCAATTAGGTAATTGTTGATTGATTTAGGTCATAATTCGAAATGGTATTTTTATATCGTTTTAGTTTATATAAGTTCATACACCTTGTATAAATTAAAATGATCTTAAATTGACCTACCTAATTGGTATCTAAAATGACTTTCGTATTTTTATTCTCATCCTTCTATTTTTTTTCAAATAGTTGAAATTTGGTTTTCTTTATCCATTAAATTTTAGTTATTTTTTTATTACTATGTATATTTATGGAAAACCAGTCATATAAAAAAAATCACAATCATTAAATATTAAAATGCATAAATAATTTGATACATAAAATCAGTTCAGTATATATCAAACCACAAGAATGAAACATTTTCATAGTATCATTGTACTTGTTTTGCTAAACGTGCTCGTGTTTATTGTCTGTTGTTACTTGGTGGTCTGTTGATCCCGAACGCCTCCGGTAATAAAATTTCATTCTTCTACCTTCAATTTTTCATGGATGTAGAACGATGTGCTAGCTATAGCTGGGGTGGGGCGACTCTTGCCTGCTTGTACCACAATCTATGTGAAGCTGCACTTGCTAAGAGGACCGATGTCGGGGGAGCTCTTACTTTGTTACAGCTGTGGGCTTGGGAGAGAATCCCAATTATTAGACCGAAGATGCTAAATCTCGTGCCTATAGACTACGTACCATGTGCAATCGCGTAAGTTGTTCACTAATTACTTTTTTAAGCATAATTTTTATTAATTTCCGTATTATTCGCTCATAATTTAATTTTGTAGATGGACTGTTCCGACCTCTTATGTAAAAGCACCCGGGCATTGCATTGAAACTTTCAGAGATCAGTTCTCCAAAATGCACGCCAACCAAGTGATTTACGTAAACTAAATTGTTGTTTGTTTGCTGTTTTGATTGAACTTGTTTTGACTGAATTTTTTTCATATTTAGTTTATTTGGAGGCCGTATGTCACGCGAAACCTGCCGGATGTTTGTGTTGCCGGTCGTCCTATATGGACGTCGATCACAACACTTATTTGCTGGAATCTGGTTGAGCCACACTTGCCAAAGCGAGTGTTGCGATAATTTGGGATTGTCTAACCGTATATCCCGCTTGTCGACCGGTTCCACAGAACTGATTTTGCGAAACAGGATCGACGTGGCAAATCTGGTCGGAATTGGGTTGAGTGGCACTCCAATCATATACAGAATTAGGATAATAGGCACAACATGGTGTAGACTGATTTGGAGTACTCAATGGAGCCTATTGCAACTGATGAGTATATGGATTGGTTTCGCCGAATAACCGTGGTGTACCTAACAAAACCTGGCGTGCATGCTCAGGAGGGCTTCCATGAAACGGAGGCCTCTCATAACTACGCGGTAATTTTCAACAACTATTCATTATTTATATTCATATGATGAAATGTAATTAACATTGAAAATTGTAGGTGGAGACGCTTCACAAAATACGCCACTTTCTTAGTGAACAAGACATGACAGGACGGCCGGATTTGTTCACCATTTCGGGATGGTTGAAGATGGCCTCCAGATATCTGGGGAAGCTGAGACGATGGACTACCGTCCTTCCCAGCGCTCTGAGCTGGACATTGACATGCCCATGAGGCAAAAAGGGAAGCTCCGTGGAAAGAAGAAAGCTAGTGGAGAGTCGTCATCTTCAAGGATGGATGCTCAGTTGGTAGATGATTCCGATGACGATTTTATGCCTTCACCTCCACCAACACTCTGTCAGCCACACTGGTGGTACATGTGAAGATATCGGTCTCAGTGATGTCCACCAATCTCCACCTCGGTCTTCTGTGCGGGACGACTTTTTTGGGGTTGATTTAGAGAAAGCCGTTGTGCAAGATACTCCTCCGTCTAGACTCCCTACCTCCATAATCGGGAAGGGAATCCGTGGCCTGTTTATGCGGAAAAGGCGAGACGATTGACGTTTCAGCAACTATTTGTGTTTGTGTATTGACTTGAACATTGTTATGTTTATACTCCTAGTTGTTTATTGAGTTGAACATTGTAACGTTTCAACAAGTTTTTGTTTAGCAATTGAGTCTAACATTGTTATGTTTATATTTTTGTTCGCTTGTTGAGTTAAGCATTGTAATAATAATACACAGGATCGGGTAGAAACGGTTAGAAATTGTATGTGAGACAAACTGCCTAAAAACGCCAACAGCGTAGGTGTTTTATACTTGGCTCTTTCCTTCAAATTTTAGCCGACGGAAAAACACACATTCTGTATTGACTCGCCACCTCGACTGGCGTCTTTATAAGAGACGCCCATGAGACTGGCGTTTTTCATAAACACGCCTACGTGGAAGGCGTGTTTCTTCAAAAACGGCAACAGCGTAGGCGTTTTATACTTGGCTCTTTCGTTCAAATTTTAGCCGACGGAAAAACACCCATTTTGTATTGACTCGCCACCTCGACTGGCGTCTTTATAAGAGACGCCCATGAGACTGGCATTTTTCATAAACACGCCTACGTGGAAGGCGTGTTTCCTCAAAAACGCCAACAACGTAGGCGTTTTATACTTGGCTCTTTCCTTCAAATTTTAGCCGACGGAAAAACACCCATTCTGTATTGACTCGCTACCTCGACTGGCGCCTTTATAAGAGACGCCCATGAGACTGGCATTTATCATAAACACGCCTACGTGGAAGGCGTGTTTCCTAAAAAACGCCAACAGCGTAGGCGTTTTATACTTGGCTCTTTCCTTCAAATTTTAACTTAATCACGCAAACGATGGATGGCGTTTATAGCATAAACTCGCCCATGTGGATGGCGTTTTACTCAACAAAAGACGCCAACGTAGACGGCGTGTTTAAGTAGAACACGCCAACCTAGTTAGCGGGTTTATATAATATCGTATTTTTTTAAAATCCCAAATTAAAAGCAAAACGCCAGCTCGGTTGACGTTTTTACTTAATGAAATGCCAGCTCAGTTGGCGTTTTTCCCATATATGGAACAATTAACTAAGTGGGTACATTTTCGTTATTATAGTTGTAGACTCCCCCACGGATCTGATTTTCTCCGCTATACATATTCATATTTAGATAAGAGGAGCAAAGTAGGGGTATGGAGTTCACTTGTGGCTTTATTTTTCTGAGTCCGAGCCATCTCCGCTTCAATTTCTTTAATCTTTTCTATGATCCCCATCTTTCCTTAATTATTTATCTGAAAAAATTAACAACATCAGCAACATTCTCTCGATCAGCTGAGTATTGCTTCAGCTAAGTAAATATAAATGAATACAAACACTTTCCGCAATGCCTCAGCTCAGATTAGTTGTTCGATACAAATATAAACAAACTATTGGAATCTAGAATTCTCGTCGATGTCAATCCGAACTCATATACCCCCATATGTACACGCAAATATAGAGAACGCTGAATCAAAATGATACCTAGAGAGAGAGGGGCGAGAGGAAGAGACGTGAAAGACGAGACTAGAATTTGCAATTGCAGCCCCTTGTATGGCTTTAGTACATCCGCAGCGGTGCTCGCTGGCAAGGACGGCGTTCGTGCCGCTAGCGCGGCTAACTCCGGCTCGCCGCTGGCACGGCGCTGCTCGATGCATCGAGCACGTCAGTGCCGCTGAGCAGCTGACATGGCGGCGTCTGATGCCGTTGGCAATTTCGTTTTTTCTTTTTTTAAAAAAAATCGGATTTAATATTAAAAATCCGAATTAAATAAAAAAAATATTTTTCCACTTCCCAATAAATTATATCCATTTTCTTCTCACTTTGAATTTATTTTTCAATTTTTCCCCCAAAATTCACGTTTTCTTCTATAAATATCCTCACTTCCACACCAAAAATTTCACACCACGCTATACAATTCTCATCTAAATTCTCTAATCTTTCACTCTTACTTACAAAAAAAAATGTCCGGCTCCGGCGATCACCCCTCCGACTCCCGCGGTTGGAATCACGAATGGTTCGGCTCACAACCATTTCCTAGTCCGGAAATGCAATTTTCGGCCCCTCCTCAAACCCAAGGTTCTCAAGTTCTGAGTGGCTAACCCAAGATTTTAATTATGTAATTTTAAATTTTTAGTATTTTAATTATGTAATTTTTAAATTTTAGTATTTTAATTATGTAATTTTTAATTTTTAGTATTTTAATTATGTAATTTTTAATTTTTAGTATTTTAACTATGTAATTTTTAATTTTTTTTTAATTTGTAATAGTATTCCGGATATTTTTAATGCATTTTAATATTGTGGAAATATTTTTATTTAAATTGAATATTAGTATAGTGGGACCCTTGAGCATGTTCTTGCGGAAGAGCATGGATATGGGTGTTGTGCTCTTGCCTAAGAGCAGGGAGTAAAAAAGTAATAAAAGTGGGTCCGGGCCCACGGAAGAGCACGGATGGGGATGCTCTTACCGTGTTCAAATAACCTATTGAAAAACCTACTATTTTTGTTTACATTTTCTCTTCATTTTCTTAACTCTTCATTCTTTTCAATCTTCTTCGCTTAAGCTGACAATTTTTGACCCAGCACGATAATCTAATATGAACACACACGAAGTTAACCTAACATGAATACGCAATTTTTGCGTTTGGGTTCTTATAGGATGTTAAGGTCATATTTGGGTTATCATTAAAAATAAAAATATTGTTTTAATTATTTTTATTAATTAAAAATATAGTATTAAATTTTAATTTTATTATTTAGATTTAAATCATGATAAAATGTTTAATCATTTTATAACAACTTTTAATTGTAATAGTCATATTTTATCGTGTAATATCATATTCTGGTCGTTAACATGTCGTGTCAAGTTAATTGTATAGTACTCCCTATGTCTGCCATTAGGAGTCCCGGTTTACTATTTTAGTCCGTCCGCCATTAGGAGTCCCGGTTCACTTTTACTATAAATGGTAGGTACACATCACTTTCCACTAACTCATTCCAATCACATTCTATTATAAAACTAATATATAAAAATGGGTCTCATATTCCACTATCTTTTCTCACCCACTTTGTCTTACATTTCTTAAAACCCGTGTCGAACTCAAATGGGACTCCTAATGGCGGACGGGGGGAGTAGTAACTTACTATCATTAACAATGGGGCTGACATTTTTTTTGCATGACACAATAACCCGTATGAATTTATTGGGTTCGGACATGATAAGAATCCGATGATTACGGGCTTAGTTAGTGTTTGACTTTATTAAATTGGGTTGATATTAGGTTGACCCGATAGCTACCCAATCTGGACGATTTTCCAATGAAATTGTATTTTCAAAAACTAACTCAAATACCAACTGTATCAGCTCTACTATTTTCTAAATGCTCAGATATATTTCTTAATTTCTTAATGCTCCAATACCTACTGCTTCAATACGTACTGATACATCAAAATGTGATCGAGTATATACCTACTCCATGTGAAGTATTTTTAGAAGTGAGAATGGCAAACAAAATCTGAGGTGAGCAACTTGGATTTGTATGAGAATTCAGAGCATTAGGATACTTTGGTCATTAAATTAAATTGATTGGGATAATTTGGACTGTCCAAATTATATTCTATATTTTTTACTTGTTGTACCAAACATATTGACCAAACATAACTCAATTGTATTTAGCTATCAAACACAAAATTATGATAATTAATTAGTTGAAAGTACCATGATTATATCACGTCTAGTCGAAAACACAACATAGCCACAAAATAGGAGTCCAATTGTGTGGTTATGCAAATATTTTTACTAATCCTGCGTTTGGTTTGTCAGCTTAGAAAAATGATAATACTGATTGACGATCAATTCAGACCGTTGTTAGTCAATAATTCCCATTATAATTTGGAGGTGGCATCTCCAAACTTCGTGAGGTAGATCTTTCTGGCTGAGTGTTATTATTGGAAAGAGATGCAACTAAGTATAAGATGATTAGGAGTAAAGACCACGTTGCACACTTAAAACATTTAAATTTCTGCAAAATTTGACCCTAAATTTCTGCAAAATTGACCCTAAAACAACATTCCTCTACACAAAAACGCTGGAAACTGAAAAGACTCAGAATGTTGAAATCGCAATTGCTATATAAAAACATAAGGTAGAGGCATTGGAAATTATTTTAACAGTACCTAAACTGCGTAACGGATCAAAATCAGTGATTTATTTAGCAATTAACTGTTAACTAAACATCTATTACAGAGGAATTTGGAATAAAAACCTCATGACCGACGGCATCTGAGCACCCGAATCCTGTGACCTGTCACAACAAATACACTAGTGTCTGACCCCATTGATGCTTTGTTTCTGATTATCAACAAACATCGATATACTAACACAAACTAATGCTTACGCAACAATCCTATGATACACTACCCCTAAATATTCTTAATCAAAATACTAACTAACATGCACATCTACGACATGTGCAGGATTATTGGAATCATTATGTGTGAATAATTTGCTAGAGGCGAGGCTTGGAGGAACCTGTGTATGTATATCAGCAAGTTCTCTCACTCTTGACAGAATTTCAGCAGGAATGGGAACTGACGCGTGCTTCCGAGTATTCTGAACCTGCAAATCCAACCAACATCGTCAGCCTACTATCATTAAATAAAAACTGTCTCGGTGCATGGATGACTTAATAAGAACTTCAGGGTAGATGCAGACTTCAAAAACACATAGGTGCTATGCTATGCAACATCAGCCTTCACCCTCCTAAAAGTTACACAGCTACCATGCTACAGCAATCTATTGCTTTGATTTTTATCAAGAAAAAGGTTCTTGGAAACTATCTCTTCTGGGAGAAAAAAGACAAATAAAACAAATGCGATGGCCTTTTCCAATTTTTAAAATCAAACAAACAAAGGTGTTGGGTTGACATACAGGATAAATAGAGATATCATGTTTAAATGCACCATAAATTGCATCACTCACAACTGACATAAGTTTTAAAAGCTAAAATTGGCAGGTAACTGAAACTGAAGTGGAAATTTCCTACAAAGAGAGAATATGTGGCTCACCCTGTTTCCCATGGGTGATTCAGCCATGCTAGCTCTCAGGAGATTCCTCCATTTGTCCTGTAGGATGATTGCACCTTCTCAATCTATTCTAGTAGTGAAAACCAGAAGACCAACAGTATAGCAAATGCGATTCACCACATAGCCACTCACCTTTAGGTCAACTGATGTTCGGTAAGAATACGAAGAAAATGCAAGGCGTTTGATCTCTGACCATCTACCAGCACCATATTTTGAAACTCCCTCAACCAGTTTAACAACTTCACCGAGCGTCCAAGGTCGATGATGCTTCCTCCTCATTCCTCCATTTGCAGTGGGTACAGTGGCAACATCATCATCTAAATTAGCCTTCAATGATTCCGTACATTTTACTTCCTGCTCAAACCGAAGGGTTTTCCTTTCTGTTTCTGAAGTGCATCTTTCCAAATAGACAACAGACTGCACATATAGAGGTCCCACAATTCAACAAAGTAGCTGTATAGCATAATAACTTCAAACAAAGAAGCCAAAGCAGTAGCAAGATAGTTTCCAGAAAATTTCCCAGATACAATTTTCACTATGCCATTCAAAATATCCCAATGTGTTCTCTGCTCAAATATTATGCTTCAGTACTCACAACAACAACAACAACAACGTATCCAGCAAAATATCAACAAGCCTAATTGTGAGGACTTATAAGTGATGAATTCATCTGAAAAAACCAAAGTCAACTTAATCAAACTCCATCAGACATCTATCAGGATATATTCATGTAACTAAAAGGCTCTTGAAACCATCTGGGGCAGGATCTGGTTTTTTATACATATTCCTGCTATCATTGTGAAACGTTAGCTGGATGAAACCAGTTCCATTTGACTTATATTAAACCTCACAGACACAGTAACATACCAACTAGCAAAGCTTAAAGTGAACTATGTTGTACTCCCTCCGTCCCACAATAGGAGTCACATTTGGTGTGGACACGGGTTTTAAGAAATGTAAAGAATAGTGTGAGTTGGAAAAGTTAGTGGAATATGGGGTCCACTTTTTTATATTGGTTTTATAATAGAATGTGAGTGAAGCGAGTTAGTAGAATGTTGGACCTACTTACCATTTATGGTAAAAGTGAAATGTAACTCTTATTGTGGGACGGACCGAAATGGCAAAATGTGACTCTTATTGTGGGACGGAGGGAGTATCATTTTTTTCTAAATATGTCATCCAGGTTTCCCTTTATGAGGCCAACCTCAATCAGAACGGCAATACTTTTAGCATTTTACAATCTAATCCGAATTTGTCCATTGGCTGATTTGCTCCTATAACTCAACACTTCACCAGTTGACAGACACGTAGAAGACGAGTACACAGATGATCAGGTAACCATATACACTGTCCATAAACCTGGATATAATGAGTATAAGAAAATATAAGTTCACATAAAAAACAAATGAATGATGGCACCTTTACCAGGGTCACAAAATTTTTCCTTGGACGGCTTCGGCGAATGCGGTTAACATATGGAACCTGAACTCCAAAACCACCAAGAGAATCTTTCCTGAGGAGATATCTTTGATCCAGTCCAAAATTCTGAATAGATCTAACACAAACTTGTGCAGATGACTGGTCACATGCCGGAGGTTCAACTGAGGAGACAGTTTGAGCACCAGAATCTCTGGATTCTCCTTCAGAAATTTCTTCAATGTACCGTCTTGTGGGCTTTCGAACTCTTTTTACTGGTCTATGTTCTGTGTCAGTCTCATTACTCTCACAATTATCTTGACTAGCAGAACTTTGTAATGCCATTGCATTACCAGTTTGGTGGGTTTCAATTTGTTCATCATGGACAGTGGTTGGACTTTCATTTGTCTCCAGAGCAGATGTAACTACACAATCAATCAAAACAGAACCATCCATACGTTGACCGGTTTCATCTTTACCTTTCTTCACCACTCTGTTACCAATAACTACTAGTGTTGTGGTTGAAAAATCACAAGAATTAGTCAATCCCATAATAATCCTCCTTTTTAGCCACTGTTTGTCTTTCACAGAAGTTTGTCTTCCGAATGTCACCTGAAAAATCTCCTGAAGATCCTTAACTGATAGGCTGTCAAGGTGTATTTCCCCATTCAACAGTGAGAAATCAGGTCTAATATCAGTACCAACAGGAGAGTTGGAGGTCTTAGCCTTTTCTGATTCATCTAAATGCTTTGAGCATCCCTCTACACTCCCAGACTGGCATTCACTTACATCAACTGCAGTTGGAACAAATTTAGAGATCTCCTGCATGGTAAAATTTAACAAGCATATTATTGCCTGCGAAAATGTTGAGCAGATCTGTTACATTTACATAATATAACAAACAAATCTTTGAAATGCATAATCTAGAACAAACACGTACTTGCTAGAACAAAATTTTATAATTCTACAAATTACAAAATTTTAAAGACAAAAGTATTACTCCATTAATGGTTGTTGATATTTAGGGACACAATGGGATACAAGAGACTCCTCTGAAAAAGATAAGGGTTTTAAAAAATATGGACCATTCCTCACCTTAAAAAAACCAGCCTGGTATGACTAGCAAATAAATATGGTTGCGTACAATAGCTATTAACATGTCTGAAACACCAAATTGATTACCTCATGCATAACATCTACTTTTATATAGCCTATTTCAGAGTCAGGTGACATATTTTTCTTCTCTGTACCAACTTCTAGGACCTTAAGCTGTGGCTGGCCTGCACAGAAAAGTGAAAAATAATTCAGATATCACAAAAATTTAAAAAGAAGGGAAAATCGACAATAAAATCATGATGTTTGGTCAAACTCTGGTACGTTCCGTAAGCTTTAAAGCTTGAATGACAAATCACAAAATTTAAAATCTCAAATGCGAAGATGAGGTGGCGCATGCGTGTAATAATTTGACACCGTGGATGACAAACGGCACCAAAATTGACGTTTTTGTATTTCATAAAATAAAAAAAAAATCCACTTCACCATGAATCTCTTCAACCTCACATCCCTTACCCACCTCACCCTTCACCTAAACGACGTCATGTCGCTTCTCTTATCCAACAACCGCTGATGTCGTCACCACCGATCACCGATTGAAAGGGCAACAATCCGGCAAACTGGAAATAATTAACTATGATTTTCAAAATTTCTTCTTCCATTTAGGATAAAAGTAAATTGAAAAGTGAACATCTACGCTGGGGAAATTATCATGAACATCTTCAGATGGTTCAAATGAAGTGTCTTCAAGAATGACTTGGCCTTAAAGTATCCATCGTTTAGAAGAGAATCTCAGCATATATGAGTGACTTGGCATTAAAGCATCCATGATTTTCTTCATTAATCTCTAGTCCTTAGCAAGTGGAATGTGTAGAAGTACAAACCTTTGTCATTTGATTTTGAACACTGAAACTTCGACAAGCTAAAAAGACCTCCCTTTTTTAAGTTCTATCAACATTTTATGATAGTAAATCCGTCCATGTACATTGTAGCCTTCATTGGAATGAGATATCACCCCACCCAAAAAAAAAACCAGGCCAAAATTGAATTGAAAGATGAAAAAATGAATTAGTACAAAAATTGTAAAGTGGACGATGAAAATTTATGCCTTGTAAAATTGGAAGGCAACTCATGACAAATTGACTCATGGCGATGGGATGAGACCATGGACAATCCGAGAATCGGCGTCCAAGTCCAAGACGAGCCCAAGGCAAAAGCTCACACAGGGGGTTGGAAAATGAAGAGAAGGGAGGAGAACTGGAGAAGAACAATTAACAAATCCATATAATTGATTTTGGAAGATAAAAATTGTTTAAGTGAAACGACGTAGTTTCTAGCGCAAGAAAATGATGTTGTTTAACTAACCCTTCACTAACCAGACATTCATGCCATGTTTTCCCGGTGTGCCAAAATTAACTTAAAATTTCCCCAAATGAGGACGGATGGGACATTTGCAATTTTTTCAAACTTCGTGATTTTACTGGCAATTAATCCTAAAAGGAACAGAAACGTAAATTAAATGGCATGTTAGAGAAATGTGAAAGCTGATATTCCAAAAAACATACGGGAGCAGGAAGCACATACACTTAAAGCTGTAAGTTAATCAGTCAAATGTCACAACGCTGCTATGCCTCAAATATTTGGGATTTCTTTCTTACTCCAGGTTCATTTTTGATGGATTGTGTAGATTGGCTTACTGCTTATGTAGATTGGCTTATGGTTATGAACTGATATAAAGGAGAAAGGAAAAAGGTAGGTGAATTATTGATAGCAAGGTGCTCTGCAGAGGGGACAAGTGGCAACAGATCATGCATGTTGTGTAAGCCAACTTTAGAACCACAACTATGAACAACCAAGATTTCACAAGTCTAGTAAGGCTCTAGCTGCATTCACTGTCCTATGAAGATCAACTATGGATAAAATGTATTCAAGACATTGATAAGACACCTCCAAGATGTTCTGGATTGGGAAGAAAATGTCAAAACTTGTCCAAACACAGCCCAGAGAGGACTCGTCAACATTATAAGCCTAGGTATGGTATATGTTACTTGAGTTCATTTTCATGTGCTAATGTGGATACTCCTAAGCACCAACTCAGCCAGGATCCAGCTTTAGTTTTATTCTTGATGCATTAAAAAGATGGGGAAACCACGGAGATTGGGGTTTTGCTTACTCAACATTGTACATGTATTAACTTAGAAAACAGTTGTGCATGATGTGTTAAAATGGAAATTGCAACTGTAACGCACATTTATTGTACAGAGACAAATAAAGGGGAAAAATAAAGAAATTTCGGTACTGGACCTGAGCCTTCAACCTCAGCTCTTTTTGAACCACACGATTTACTCCCACTATTTATACTGCATCCTAGAGTCTGACCAGCATCTATATCTCTTATTTTACATTTATCATCTTCGAGCAAGTCTTCGGCTGTTATAACCTCATTGTCTGTTGCAGGTACTAATCTCCCATTGCCATCAACCTTAAATTTTACAAGATACCCAATTTAATTTAATCAGGCACAAAGAAAATCACTACCAAACTCCTGCCTCAAAAAGATTCACAGTACGTGGAAACATGTTGCTTTAGTTAATTGGTTTTCAATAACCCATTGCAAACTCCAGACCGCAGAATCATATTTCCTAGGAAACAATTGAATTGAAAATGCAAAGCAAGCCCGAATCATAATACAACGGTTTCCACATTAGCACCAGCCACATAATAATTTCCACAAAGAAATATTGATCAACGGCGGATAAAGCTGTGTACCCGAACAAGCTGATAAACAACAGGATCAGCAGTGTCTTGCAACGGAAAATCTTCACTTCTAGCATCATCATCTCCAAGCATACCTACTACTGTTTCCATTGATAATAAAGCATTCGCCACTCATATACAACAACTGCCAACAATTAAAAGTAAATAAATACAAACCATTTTTCACAGAAACTTTAATTCCTCATGTTTAAAGTCAAAATCTCAAATAATTGCAAATTAATTCAACGCATGCATGACCTATACACATGCTCGTCAAATTAGAATCAGTATGCTTCTCCAACATCAAATACACAATAAATTCCATCAGCATTTCCTTGTTCGCAGATAAAATTGCTAACCAACAGATACATAAATTAAGATACGCTACAACATGTGACAGTAATCAGCTAAATTAGAGGTAGTTACCAAAAAATTAAAAAAAATTTGTAGCAATTGAGTTCGTAAACCAACTTACCACAAAATTCTACCGAACTCAGATCAAATAAGTAGATATCCCGACCAAGGAGAAATCAATATCAGTGTATTTCTATTTTCCTGAGCTTAGGGATTTCAAAATTTTGCGTTCAGACAGAGTGAGGTTTTCTTCATTTGCTTGGTGAGCACGCTGTTTGTACTACCAAAAGAGTCCGGAATCCAAGCTATCGTGTTAACTGGATTCTAAAGTGGAGATGATATCCGGATATGTTTCAGTCATTTCGAATTGACGAAATTGACCCCGTCAGTGCAAAGCTTGTTTTCTCATTAAAATAGGATAAAAAGGTAAAACAACACCAGTAAATTATTTTCAGCGATTATCATTTAAATACTCATTTCGTCGCTAGCAAATCGCAAGTAGTCAAGGTTGTTTCATAGTTGAGGCGTGAAAAGTCGCAAATGTAGGTAAGATTATAGATTAAATTACGGATATTGGTATAGATTAAATTAGGGATATTGGCCCTAATATTATCGAACTTTTAAAAAATTGAAATTTTCCCACGAACATTAAACTTAACAATTAATATTACAATCTTTATCTGAGTTTGTTATTTTCGACCGACTAAAAAATTATGGCCAATAATATCATGATACGGATTTTTTTTTTCGAAATTTCTCAACAACAACTTCGAGAGTTTCAGGTTCTTCAATCTTTGATGATAGTTTTTCTTGAAGTACACTCTCCAAAATTGTTTTTCAATTTATTAATATAGCCGGAATTTTTTCATCGGTGAAAAATAACAAACTCATGTAAAGTTCGTGATATTATTTGTCAAATTAAAAGTTCGTGGGAAAAACCCAACTTTTTAAAAGTTCGATGATATTAGGTATCCCAAAATAATGATTAAATTATAGGATTATATATATTTAATTATTGATTAAGTTTCTTTTTTTTTTTTTTTTCCTCAAACACCATCACGGCGGGGGGTTCAGGCAGACCCCTAACCTGTATATATCAAAAATCACCAAAAGAACATACATCAGACGAGCCCAAAAGTGACTCGGTCCGCACGAGAGATACAAAACACAAGAGCTAACATAGCTACTATGGTATCCCCACAGACCGGGTACTAACCATCTAACTAAAGAGAGAATAAACATAACAAAGCTATACATCATAAAAAGAACAAGGATGATGGCCAAATGCGTGCCAAATCCAAAGGAAATTAAAAAACCATAAATCAAAACCACGGACCAAGTGAAGTAGTCATCCATCTCGATATCTGAATCTGAAGTTCGGATAGCCCAACTGGTCCATCCTGACGAGCGACTTCAAATACCGAGGCGCTGAATCCGCATCAAAGAAGGTGATGGCAGGGGTCTGGACCCCCCTACCTGCCAAAAAATCAGCTGGCCGGTTGCTCTCTCGATAGATGTGAGAGAACATGAACTGTATCTGTGCGAGCAAAGTACGAATGCGAGCCATGTGATGTCTCACATCCGCTGCTCCTCCGCGTCCTGAAGTGAACACCGCGACCACTGCTGCAGCATCCATCTCGACCCAAACATGCGATGAGAACTGCAAAGCCAAAGTCAGCCCGTGAAGAAGAGCCAAGAGCTCCGCCTCGAAGGCCGACCCAGCTACGAGGGGCGTGCAAAAGGCCCCCAGGAGGGAACCATCTGAGCCCCGAACCACTCCCTCACCGCCTGCCTGTCCCGTCGAGCTAGAAAAGGCCCCGTCGGTGTTCAGCTTCACCCAAGGATCATCGGGTGGATGCCAAAGCACTTGCAGGGACCGAAGAACTCGCCGGCGAGGAAGCGCCAAAGGCATGAAGTCAACGGTCGGGGTGCAACCGCGCCAATGAAGGGGGACTAGCACACCCGCCGCCACCAAGATCCGCAGGTGCCGAACAACCTGCCAAATAACATGCGAAGAACGAAAAGAAATACCGCGATGCTTGCAGCTATTCCTCTCCGTCCAGATAAACCAGTATACCAAACAGGGAATGATGAAACTAATGTGCAAGGCGGTGGCCCTGTGAGAGGACCTCCACCAAAAACCTAATCTATGTGCAATGTCAGTGCACATGTGAATGTGTGTGCTGATGTAAGGGAACCAGTCATCAAAGTAATCCCAAACCGATCTCGCCAGAGGACTCGACACAAACAAATGTTGAAACGACTCGACTGAAATAGAAGAGACACAACAGAGACACTTGGATGCAAGAGAGATACCACGGGCCTGAACATAACACTCAACAGGGAGCCTGTGGAGGAGGAGGCGCCAGATGAAGACAGAGATGGTAGGGGTCAGCCCAGCATTCCAAACCATGCGAAGTCCGAAATGTCTAGGGGACCGTGTCCGGATGAGCTCCCAAGCTGAGGCCGTCGAGAACTCGCCATCGCCAGTGAGGCTCCATCGCATCACATCCCGCCTGCCCACCTCAATCGGGACAGCCCTGATAAGATCCAACACATGCAAAGGCACACCATACAAAGCCAGATAATCATGCAGTTTTTCAACATGCCAAGTCTGATCATGCCAGAACCTAGAAACCTCAGCTGCAGGAAGATCAGTCCCGGGCGGACAATAGGTCCTAAGGGGGAGATCCCCGACCCACACGTCATCCCAGAAACTAATCCGCCCTTCGCCTAGGGACCACCTAATGAGACCATGAACCTGACCCCTAATGTCCGTGAAAATTATTGATTAAGTTGACCAAATTAATTTTAGATTAATAGTTAATTGAACAAAACAAGAACGACAATTCGAAAATTTAGTAGAAGCATCATATTGATAAGTGAAAAGCTAAAGGATTCTACAGGGCATGACTTGATCAAGTTACTATGTTACCCAAAGTGATTCAATCGAGTCACTCATTTGAAATGTCAAATTATAGAGATAAACTTGTTTGTTGATGTCAAATCTTTTCCATGGACCTTTAATAGTACAACATATCAACATTTGTCAACACTATAAATTTTTCAGTGTTTAACAAGCATTTAGGTCTATAAACAAATAAGTCTAAGTCTTTTGTATTATAGATTTGGTCAATAAAACAGATCATCACAATAGGTTTCTTGTTTCTTGCAGAAATAAAACGATGAATTCACAATTCAGATAGATTTTGGCTATCTATCTTAAAAGGTTGAAATGTCGGTCCAAAAGTTTTCTTGCCTTGACAAGCTTTTGTTGCTTTTTACTGTACGGTGAGGTCTCATCAATTGTTATTTCTTAATACTCCCTATGTCCCTAAAAATATGTGCATTTTTCATTTTCGTCCGTCCCACAAAAATATGTGCATTCAATTTTTAGAAAGTTATATCAATTTAATAATGTAGGTCTCACTATCCACTAACACTACTTTAACTACCATTCTCCTCCTCTCCTACTTCACCATATCATTCTCCTCATCTCTCTTACTTTACCATACAATTCTCTTCACTCTCTCTTACTTTACCAATTTTATCTTAATTATCGTGTCATACCAATTGACCATATTTTTATGGGACGGAGGAAGTATTTTTATATGTATAATATTGAGCATATGATATTAATTATGCATTGCTTTGGCCTATCACTGAGTGTGATAATTTCGTAACTCAGGAAACTTGATTTGTGTAGTGGTAATTAATAATGTCTAGCGTGCCAGGATTGTTATTGTCTTGAATCGTGTCTCGAGAAAGTCTGGGTTGATAATATCCTCAAAAGATGTTTAGTAAATAGTTTTATTAATCAGAAATCCGACAGGTTGAAAAATTTATTCCATGAATAACAAATACTCCATCTGTCCCATATAAATATGGGCAATGGGTATGACACGTGAATTAAGGCAAAATTGGTAAAGTAAGAGAGATGAGAAGAATGGTATAATAAAGTAAGAGAAAGACGGAAAATAGTAGTTAAAGTAGCACATATTTTTGTGGGACGAACGAAAATGGAAAGTGCACATATTTTTATGGAACAGAGGGAGGAATGTTTTTGAACTAGACTATTGTTGTTACAGATGTTAATTAATTAAAGTTAGTAGCAGACAATATTTATAGCTAACTATATGATATAATTAAATTAAAGAGTAAGTTTGGATTACTCGTGATTTATTCTTAGAGCGGTCCAAAATAGAGTAATATTAAGTAATAACTTGAATTAAATTGAGGCTCAAATTAATTTGTTTAATTTGTAAAAGGTCAACATAATAGATCAAGTCCAACCTCCATGAATCCTTGATTTGTCCCATAATACCTCTATAAGTAGGAGACTAGACATTACATATAATACATCTTTTTATAACACAAAAACCCTAGCCTAGAAGACTAAAGATTTTAAAATTCCCCTATATAGGATTTTCCAAAAATACTTTTACCACTCCAACTTAGTTTCTGTTTCTAGTGCAAGACTAAGTCCGGTAAACTCTAATAAGCTTTGTCCAGATAATGATAAGAGTTCTCATATCAGAATATATGCGATTGAGTACAGATCATCCTATGGAGAAGTCGCAAGTTATTTCCGAGTCTTTGAAGAATCCAGAAATAGTAATTTAATCTAAACCATATAAATCGTGCTTTAGGATTAAATATCCTTTCCAATTTACAACATAGATTATTAGGCATCAAGTTGTTATGTAAGTTTATTTATTTGTTTTCAAATAAATATTGTTAAAATTTATATATCTCTAACTTCTAAGTTACTAAATATATTTCGATCTTTTATATAGATGCGGAATAAAGAAATCGAAACAACGAGAGATACACCTAAAATTGCTGCATACCCAATCTTAAAAAAACAAAAAAGTAACTGAGAAAAAGATCATGTGAACCATTCATACGTAAAGTTAAGAACAAAAAAGCTAAATGAGTCCTTTGTGGGAGTATATTTAGGGGCGATTCTAAGAATGGCACCACTACATTGAAAGTTCATTTGAATAAGTTCAAATAAATGTCAATTACAGTATAAGTTTAGATCTTAGGTAATTACAATTGATTTTACCATCTGGCCCAAGTTCATCTCTCAATGCATTGAAATTTGACCAAGAAGAAGTTATGAATGTCTTAGCTCATATGATTAGTGTTGATGAGATATTTTTTTTATGTTTGTTGAAACGGAAGGCGTTTGACACTTTGTTTCCATGGCTTGGTCTAATTTTCAAATTAGTACAGTACTATTTTGGTCCTAAACATATGACCGATTTATGATTTTTGTCTAAAACATTCACTTTTTGAAAATCGAGTCCAAAACATACGAAAACGCTCTCGAATAGGTCCTTTTTTGACGGTTTCCATCAGCGGTCATTTAGCCCAATTTTGACCTAATTAGCTGAATTTGTTTACTGTAGCTAATTAAATTTTTTTATTATTATTTTTAGATTTTACATTTTAAATGTTAAATGAAAATTCTGAAATTTCTTCCCCCCTTTCTCCCGCTCCTTCTTCTTCTCCCCCTCAAGAACCCTAATTTTTTTTTCTCCATCTCAGCAACAACCAAACACCTTCGAACATGGGGCGTCCGACGTGCAACCGGGACTCCGTCGACAGCGACAACGTTCATGACTTCGGAGACCTCTGATTTAGCTACGCTTTCTGCTACTGTAAGAAGACGGCGGCGCTCCGTATTGTCACCGGCCAAGGCAAACCGTCGCGGGGGAAACTTTACTTTGTATGTGAGAGGAAGGAATGCAGTTTCTTCAAGTGGTGCGAGTCAAATCGTGATGTCGAAGCACGAGCCTGTTCTTCGTCAACCTCATTCGGTGGTGCCGATTTTGAGGATTTGGCATTGAATTTAACCGAAATTAAAGATAAAATTCAGAAATTAATGAATGTTTTGAGCTTTGGTCTTTATTTTGTTATTGTTGTAACACTTTTGTTTATGTTCAAGTAATTTGATGTTGGTTTCATACATTATGTGATTGCTTCTCCGTATGTGATTGTTTCTCCGTCGACTATGTCAATAAACTTACATCAAATTGAACCAATAAATGGACAACAAAATACAATACAAATTGGTCCTTCATATTCATTTTCTACTTCGAATTGGTCCTGAACATTTACAAGACCAAAAAGACATTGTCATAAGGTATTGCGTCTATCTTAACACCAATAAAACTAAAAAACAACCACAACTAGTGTCGAATTACATCCACAAAAAAATATTGCCATAAAGCACTGCATCAACCTTAACACCATCAACACCCAAAAACCATATTGCATCCGCCTTGCTTCTTCTTCGTCGTGAGAGCTAAGGTTAGAACCCACAAATCCCAACGCCGCCGACGGCCCTTGTCCGTTGCATTGTTTGTTTTGCTTCGACGAATCAGCCGAGGGCCATCTTCAGTGTCAGGCGGATGTCTATCTTTGGACTTCCTCTTCTCGCATATGCTTTTTTCACGTCGACGAGACCGTCGCTGGAACGGGAGTTAGGGTAGGGCGACTTTCAACTCATGGAAACTAACAATAATCGGTCGGAATCGGGTTGTTCTTGATCGAAATCCTAAACTAGGGTTCTTGTTCTTTGGAGAGTGATGAGAGAGAAGATAGAAAAGAGAGAGAGTGACGGTTCATGTTCACTTAGTAATATTTTAGGTGAGTTTTGAAAGATTGACTTTTCATATTCAAAATATTAAAAATTGAGTTATTTAGCAAAATATTGAACATAATATTAAGCTACTAATAATCTGAGATGAAGTCTAATCGGGTCAAAATTGGGCTAAATGACGGTTGACCGTCAAAGTTGACGGAAACCGTAAAAAGGGACCTATTCGAGAGCGTTTTCGTATGTTTTGGACTCGATTTTAAAAAAGTGAATGTTTTGGACCAAAATCATAAATCAGACATATGTTTAGGACCAAAATAGTACTCCATCCGTCCCAAGGTAGATGTCACATTTGGGAGATGGACGGGATTTAGGAGATGTTATTTTGTGTGTTAAGTGGTGAGAGAAAATATAATTTTATAATTGATATGAGAGGGAGCTTTTTCTAAAAGAAGAAATGTGATATCTTTTGTGGGATAAGTTAAAAAGGAAAGTGTGATATCTACCTAGGTAATGGAGGGAGTACTATACTCTTTTCAAATTCCATTTAGATGGAAAGTTTCGTGTGATTGCTTTGAGTTGTATGACAATGAAAAGAACTTGTTCACAGCATTACTAAAGTCGACAAACCAAAGAGTGTGCCTCACACATATACACAGATCTGTATCTATCATCCAAAAAGTGAGTTATATATCTTTGACATCTCATTATAATGATAGTGATTGAAAATTGAAAAAAAAATCATCAATTTTGTCCAACTTCTAGTCATAAGGGTAGAGACACTAGTTGGAAATTTGAGAAATGCTTAATAGTTGGGATACTAACAAAGTGTTTCACTGTTACAGTTAGTAATCCATTCTCAAATGATGCTACCGTAGGATAATATTCTATGGGAGGAAATATTAGAATTTGTAGTTATATGCATATGAGATAGTTAAAACTGAGTTGGTTTTCATGTGGTGATTACAAGCAGCCAATTGTGAAAAAAAAAGTGGAAGGGCATTCAAAAATGAAGTTGTCAAATACTGATAGTGACTTATTAAATGATGCAATGAAAAATGTGGGATCCATATATGAAACTTTTTACCGGGGAGTGGATAGTAATAACGTGGGGTAAGTATCTTAAGGAGGATACAAAGATTCACCATCCAAAGTTTGACATTTATATTGTTGGAAAAGAATGAATATAAATATTATGCAATCTTGCAAGTAACTAATGATATTTTAGTTATACCGGTCTTTATTGTTGCATTATACATTTAACGGGTAATTACATGTTTCATACAAAATATTTTACCTTTCTTTTAATTTAGTACAAAAAGTATTAAATTTACATATTTCATACAAAAAGTTACATTAGTGTTTCAAATTAATACATTTCATTAAATATTTTAAACACCGTTAGTTAGTTTATAATTTGTCCAACTTATCATCATAATAAAATAATAATTAGAGATTTAATATAATTAAATCACTCTAAAAAATAATAGTCAGTATTAATTCTTCCAGTAATTGATCATGGTTTAAAAAAATCTTGTCCCTCAATATACTCTATTTTTTTTATTGTATTCTTTATAGAACACAATATAAAATGTGTCCATATTTCATCGTTACAAAATGGCTAATTTGAGCTTCAAACAGTCAATAAGTCAAAATTTAATTTTTACAAAAAAGATCCAATATCTTTTTAGTTGTATTATCCTTTGTTACATGAGAAAGCTTCGACAATAAAATGCAATTCGCTAATTTGATGGTGAAGAGTGGTGATTTTTTTCTATGTGTTTTTCATTTTTGTGAGTAATAAAAATAAACGTGTTTGAAATAATTAATGAAAATTTTTAATTTAAAATTTTTTGTATAAATTTGAAACATTGATAAAACTTTTTGTATGTATAATGTAATTGGAAGTAACGGAGCAAGGACTTAATAGAATGTATTAATTTAAAACACTAATGTAACTTTTTGCATGAAATATGTAAACTTAATATTTTTTATACTAAATTGAAACAAAGGTAAAATATTTTATATGAAATATGTAATTACCTCGCATTTAACAGGAACACAAGTACTATTACATCCTAAAGTCGTAAAAATTCTAGTTTGTGGGCAAGATTGGCTTCGGAAGTCCACTGCTGTATTTAGTCTTGAGGAAATTCTTCAAGATGTCGAAAAATGGAAGAAGGTAACTGAAAGTTTAATTCTATGTATTTATGTTTATTGTTGTCAATTAATTGATCTACATTATTTGTTGAAACTTTCAAGTTAGCACTTGAAGCTTTTGAGGGGATGATTTGAAGAGTGATAGTTATATTGTGGACGTTGTTAATTTGTTAAAGACATGTTTATAATTTTTTTTATTAATTTTTTTTTGTATTGGATGATTTGGTAATTGTGTTGAACAATTCTAATTAAATTTGGTATTGGTATTGTATTTTCTGATTTCAGACTTTTATATTTTTTAATTTGTATAATTTTTGTGCAGTTTTGATTTTTTCGGTTTGGATCGAATTTATAGTTCAGATCAATTTTAATAGATTGAGATTTACTTTTGATAGTTAGATCGGTTCGTATTGAGCAAAAATACAGTCTGAAATTTGAATGCTCGCCCCTAGTTAGAATTGTAAATTTTTAATCCAATAAAAATCTAAACCCGATCACCCTGTGATGAATCGGCGAATTTTCGATGGTGAAGAATGCAGGAAAATACAGATCACGACACCGAGAATTTACGTGGTTCGATTTACTGAGGTAAATCTACGTCCACGGGAAGAAAAGAGGGCAGAGTTGTATTGCTTGATCTGTTTTCTACAGCTTACAATACAGACTTGCTATTTGATGGTTTATCTCTAGAGAGCTTCTTTAGAGCTTTACAGAACTTAACAGAACTTAACCCTATCTATCTGATCTAGGTTCTATTTATACATTTAACCAAGATCGTGGCATGCAGCACTATTTACTAGGCAGTGGATGTCGTGGAGATCGTGGCGATCTTGCATGGGTCCACTATCCTGCATGAGTTAAAGACTGCTTGACACCACTAAATAGATCGTGGGTGTAGTGGAGGTGGAAATCCTGCATGAGTCCACTATCTCCTAGTTCGGTCGAATACTGAGACCGAACTGCTGAATTATTGCCGAGCAGCTTTTGCCGATCTGAGAGTAGAGCTTGATGCCGACCTGAGAGCAGAGTTTGATTGGTTGGCTTTTACCGAGCTGTAGGCTGGGGCCGAACTCTTTGGTCGTGCCGAACTGAACTCTGATACTCTTTAGTCATGCCGAACTGATACTCTTTCTTGGGCTTTAGGCTGATGGGCTTTACTGCTGTTGGGCTTGTTTAGTACGTACTCCATCACTACCCCCCCCCGAAAAGCGAAGTGAATCACTTCGGCATTCTGGATAAAGGTACGGGGTAAGTTGATGTTTGTCCTCGGTCTTATGAAGTGAACTCTTCTTTGACCGGACTTGGTTTGTGTCCTAATTTGGCGAGTTTTATCGCTCGGATCGGACTTTCCGTTGTCCTAATTTGGGGATCGGACTTTCCCTTGTCCTAATTCGGCGAGTTTTATCGCGTGGATCGGACTTTCCCTTGTCCTAATTCAGGCAAGTTTTATCGCGTGAATCGGACTTTTGTTGCAGTTCGTTTCAGACGAAGTGCTTGATTCTTAAGCTGAATTGTGGTCTTGTATCCTCTTTAGAAGCTTGGACTTCACAATCGTTGGCTTATTGCAGTTCGTTTCAGACGAAGTGCTTGTTTAAGCTGAATTGTGGTCTTGTATCCTCTTTAGAAGCTTTGACTCACAATCGTTGGCTTGTATATGTTCTAAGAAGGGGATCAGCCTTCGAAGAACAAGATATCTCAGTAACATTTGTAAGAGACGACACGCACATAGACAGACAAAACACACCTAGACAAATAGAAAGCACTTAGAGACAAAAACGCACAGAGACAAACAAAGACCAAGCAAACCAAAGAAAGCACATTGACCGAACAGGACTCAAGACTGACTGACCGGACTGTCTCTTACAAATGGAACTTCTTGAGGTTGGAAATGTGCCATGTTCGGGGTACCTGTTCTCCTGACATGTGAGCCAATTGGTAAGACCCTTTGCCGAGGACTTCTGACACCCGATACGGACCTTCCCATGTGGGTTCGAGCTTGCCCAGCTTTTCTGCTCGGCTTACTTCGTTGTTTCTCAAGACGAGATCTCCCACTTGAAATTGCAGCTTCTTCACCCTTTGGTTGTAATACCGGGCTACTTGCTCCTTGTACTTGGCTGCTTTTATGCATGCCAATTCTCTTCTTTCTTCGGCAAGATCTAGCTCGGCTCTCAGTCCGTCGTCGTTCATTTCTGCTGAGAAGTTTAGAGTTCGGGGACTGGGTATGCCGATCTCCACCGGAATCACGGCTTCAGTGCCGTACACAAGACTGTACGGAGTTTCACCGCTGGAGGTTGTGGGTGTAGTTCGGTAGGACCATAGGACTTGAGGGAGATTTTCTACCCATTGTCCTTTGGCTTGTTCTAACCGAGCTTTTAACCCTTTCACCAGGATACGATTTGTTACCTCCGTTTGTCCGTTTGCTTGTGGATGAGAGACCGAAGTGAACCGCTGTTGAATATTCAGCTCTTGGCACCAATTCTTGAACGTCTTGTCGGTGAACTGAGTCCCGTTATCCGAGATGAGGATGTGGGGTATGCCAAATCGGCACACTATGTTCTTCCAGACGAAGTCCAATGCCTTTGAGCTCGTTATCGTAGCTAATGGTTCAGCCTCCACCCACTTCGTGAAGTAGTCCACGGCAACGATAAGGAATTTCATTTGCCGAGGAGCTTGAGGAAGTGGTCCCACTATGTCTATGCCCCATTGCATGAAAGGCCAAGGGCTTTGCATAGTGTATAGATCGGTCTGCGGCATCCTTAGGATATTTGCATGGATTTGGCACTTCGTACACTTCTTGACGAGCTGCACTGCCTCTTGTACCATGGTTGGCCAATAATATCCCCATCTCAGAACTTTTTTAGCTAAAGCTCTGGCTCCGATGTGGCTACCGCACGATCCTTCATGAACTTCTCTGAGGATGTAGTCCGTCTCTTCTGGTCCTACGCACCGCAATAACGGCTGGAGGTAAGACTTTCTAAAGAGGACTCCTTCATGAAGTTCGTACCGAAGTGCTCGGCACGTGATCTTCCGAGCTTCTCTCTTATCCTCGGGCAATTGTCCTTGATCCAGATACTGCAAGATCGGCGTCATCCAGTTCGGCGAGCTGGATACTGAATGTACCTCGGCTTCATCAATGCTTCGATGCATTAATTCTTCCGCCTTTGAGCTCGGATCTGAGGCCAACTTACTTAAGGTATCTGCTCGGCTATTTTCCGCTCTGGGAATGCGGATTATCCGAAAATAGGAGAAACTTCGGCTGATGCTTTGCGCTTTGTCCAAATACTTCTTCATTCTCTCGTCACGAGCTTCACTTGTACCCAACATGTGATTTACTATGACTTGTGAATCACAATGGACTTTGAGAGATTTGACGAGCAGACTTTGCGCTAACTGGAGTCCGGCCAGGAGGGCTTCGTACTCGGCTTCATTATTAGTAGTGGGGAATAGGAACCGAAGTGAGTAGGTTACCTCGTGTCCGTCGGGAGCGACAAGTAAAATACCAGCTCCACTTCCCATCTTGTTTGAAGCTCCATCTACGAATCCGCTCCAGCAGTCCGGCGGCTCTACTTCGGATTCCAAGGGCTGTGCTAGTTCGGCATTGGCAGAATTCTTCTGTTCGGCAATAACAGGAATTGCTTGATCGAACTTTGCTTCTGCAAGAAAATCTGCCAAGGCTTGTCCCTTGATGGCTTTCCGAGGTAGATACTCGATTGAGTGTTCTCCCAGCTCTATGGCCCATTTAGCGATTCTGCCTGATGCTTCTGGCTTGGTCAAAACTTGCCGAAGAGGCAGATCGGTTAAGACGCATACCTTGTGAGCATAGAAGTATGGCCGCAGTCTCCTTGCTGCATTTACTAACGCCAGAGCAATTTTTTCCAGAGGTTGATACCTTGTTTCTGGACCTCTTAATGCTCGGCTTGTAAAGTAGATGGGAAACTGCTTTAGGCCTTCTTCTCGTACAAGCACCGCGCTAATGGTTTGATCGGATGCCGCTAAGTATAAGAAAATCACTTCGGCATCTGTTGGAGCAGAGAGAATTGGAAGCTCGGCTAAATAACTTTTGAGCTCGTCAAAAGCCTTTTTCTGCTCGGCTCCCCACTTAAACTTTGGTGCCTTTTTTAACACTTTGAAGAACGGCAGTTGCTTTTCGGCTGCTTGGGAAAGGAATCTATTCAATGCGGCTAGACATCCAGTTAGTCTTTGCACATCGTGTATGGACTTCGGCATCGCCATGTTCTGAATAACTTGAACTTTTGAGGGATTTGCCTTGAGTCCGTCCTTTGAAACCCAACAACCCAGAAATTTTCCCGAATCTACCAAAAAGGTACATTTTTGGGGGTTGAGTTTGAGGTTGGCTTTTCGGAGCACGTCGAGAGTGGATTTGAGGTTGTCTTCGTACTCCGAAGTGCTTTTGCTTTTGACAACTATGTCGTCGACATACACTTCAACCTGTTTTCCGATTAGGTGCCGAAAAAGCTTGTCTACCATCCTTTGATAAGTGGCTCCGGCATTCTTTAAACCGAATGGCATCTTTTTATAAGCGAAAATGCCGAAATCGGTAATGAAAGCTGTTTTCGGAGCGTCACTCTCATCCATCAACACTTGGTGATATCCTTTGTATAAATCAAGAAAACAGAAAATTTCGAAGCCGATCAAAGCTTCTACTTTTTTATCTATATTCGGAAGGGGATAGCAATCTTTAGGACAACGCTTGTTTAGATCGGTAAAATCTATGCACATCCGCCATCCTCCTTCTTTTTTCTTGATCATCACAGGATTGGCCACCCAAGAAGGATATTTCACCTCGAATAGTACATCCGCTTTTAGTAATTGGCGGACTTCGTCATGGATGACTTGGCTTCTTTCTGCCGCAAAGAGTCTTTGCTTCTGTTTTACTGGCCGGATTGAAGGATCAATATTTAACCGATGAGTGATTACCTCGGGGGGCACTCCGGTCATGTCCAACGGAGACCATGCAAAGACATCTTTGTACTCCTTGAGGAGCTGAATGGTCTTTTCCCGGAGTAGAGGCGTTCCTGCGAAGCCGATCTTGACCGTTCTGGATGGATCATCTTCGTATAACTGAACGGTCATTGAGTTCGGCTCTGAAGTGACTTCGGTCATCTCGCTTGCCTCTGACTCCGGTTGCTGTGATTGCTATGCTTGATGGTGCCGAACTGATTGCTCGGCACTTTTAAGCGCAATCTGCAGACATTCTTTTGCTCTCTTTTGATCACCTCGGATGACCGCTATCCCACCTTTAGTGGGGATCTTGATGGTGAGGTGATAAGTAGAGCAAACGGCCCGAACTGTGTTGAGCCAGTCTCTCCCCAGGATGATGTTGTACGGGGACCGAGCTTTCACCACAAAGAACTCGATCATCGTATTGGAGCTTGTAGGCGCTTTTCCCACCGTGATCGGAAGGCTGATAATACCTTCAGGGCGGGTGTCCTCCTGGGCGAAACTTTTCAGAGGAAGTGGAGCCGGACTGAGTCGAGCTGGATCCACTTCCATTTTGTCGAAACATTCTTTAAAAAGAATGCTGACTGACGCTCCTGTATCCACAAATACTCTGTGGATCAGTTTGTTTGCCACTCCGGCTTGAATGACAATAGCGTCTTGGTGAGGAGAGATGGCTGGGACGGGATCGGCATCTGAAAATGTAATCACTTCGTCTTTCTTCAGCCTTTTGTGTGTTGGCTCCTCTTGATTGGAACCTCTGCGTTATGCTTTTAGGGACGACTTAGTCTTCCCGGCAGGGAGAGCATCAATAGTCTGGATTACTCCATCATATTGCGGCTCGTCGTCGTCTTCGGGATCCTCATGCCTTTTCGGATCCTGAGGATTGCAGTTCGCACCTCTCTGCCTTTTGTTCTTTTTCGGCTGCTTGCTTTGGTATTCTTTTAACGTTCCTGTTTTCACAAGAACATCAATACCTGCAGCCAAATTTCGGCACTCCTCGGTATCGTGACCGTAGGCTTGATGGAAGGAGCAATATTGATCCTGAGGTCGCCGCGCGGCTGATTTCGTCATCCGCTTTGGTTTTTCGAACATATCGGAATGTAGTTCGAAAATTTCCGCTCTTGACTTGTTTAATGGTACGAACTGAGCGGGCGGCTTCTCAGGATTGAGACGTGGCCCCAATCTGCCTTGTACCGGTGCCCTTTGAATTCTTTCAAAAGGAGTTCGGCGAGGAAGCACCTGGCCGCTTTGATCGGGCTTCTTTTTCTCTTCTCGGGATGAGCTGTCTAAAGACCGTTTTCGACGGTCTGCCTCATCCGCACGGGAAAACTGGTCCGCAATGTCCCACATTTCTTGAGCTGTTTGCGGACCGCACTCCACGAGCTTTCTGTAGAGAGCTCCGGGCAGGATTCCATTTTGGAATGCCGAAATGACAAGTAGATCGTTGAGATCATCTACTTGTAGGCATTCCTTGTGGAATCTCGTCATGAAGTCGCTGATCTTTTCGTCGCGACCTTGACGTATAGAAAGCAGCTGAGCCGAAGTGATCCGGGCTTCCGCTTTCTGAAAGAACCTCCTGTGGAAAGCATCCATTAGATCTCGGTAGGATCTAATGCTGCCTTGAGGAAGGCTGTCGAACCACCTTCTGGCGTTCCCGATGAGCAGCTCGGGGAACAGCTTGCACATATGGACCTCATTGAGACCCTGGTTCGCCATATTATACTGATAGCGTCCCAAGAAGTCATGAGGATCCACTAGCCCGTCATAAGTCATTGACGGTGTCCGGTAGTTCCGCGGCAAAGGAGTTCGGGTGATATCGTCCGAGAACGGAGTCTTTAATGCTCCGTACATGGCGAACCCGACATCTCTTCGGTACGGAGGAGATGGAGTTCTCCTGTGGTTCCGGTACCGAGGAGGAACAGGAACATGTCGGGGTTGAGGATTCTTTCTCCTGGAAGACACGTCACTACTGCGGTAGTGACTTTCATGTCTGGATGAGGAGGGAGAATCCGCCGTTGTCTTCTCCGGCTGTTGGCTCTTCTGCAGGAAGGTTAAGAACTCCTCCTGCTTCTCGGCCAAGAACAGCTTGACAGCTTCATTTAAATCGGGCTGCTGGGAAGACTCGGTGCGATGACTCCTGGAGTGGCTTGTGCCTTCTTCGTGAGAACCGGAGGTAGATGTCTCCCGAGGCCGTTTTTCAGACCTGCGAGCTGGACTAGCTTCCTCACGGTTATCACGAACGGTATTGTGGGTGTTATGTGATCTGGTATGCATTTTTTTGGGGTGGAAAAAGGGTCAAAAATTCGCTTTATCACAAATTTGGTTCTCTGTTTCCCACAGACGGCGCCAGTGATGAATCGGCGAATTTTCGATGGTGAAGAATGCAGGAAAATACAGATCACGACACCGAGAATTTACGTGGTTCGATTTACTGAGGTAAATCTACGTCCACGGGAAGAAAAGAGGGCAGAGTTGTATTGCTTGATCTGTTTTCTACAGCTTACAATACAGACTTGCTATTTGATGGTTTATCTCTAGAGAGCTTCTTTAGAGCTTTACAGAACTTAACAGAACTTAACCCTATCTATCTGATCTAGGTTCTATTTATACATTTAACCAAGATCGTGGCATGCAGCACTATTTACTAGGCAGTGGATGTCGTGGAGATCGTGGCGATCTTGCATGGGTCCACTATCCTGCATGAGTTAAAGACTGCTTGACACCACTAAATAGATCGTGGGTGTAGTGGAGGTGGAAATCCTGCATGAGTCCACTATCTCCTAGTTCGGTCGAATACTGAGACCGAACTGCTGAATTATTGCCGAGCAGCTTTTGCCGATCTGAGAGTAGAGCTTGATGCCGACCTGAGAGCAGAGTTTGATTGGTTGGCTTTTACCGAGCTGTAGGCTGGGGCCGAACTCTTTGGTCGTGCCGAACTGAACTCTGATACTCTTTAGTCATGCCGAACTGATACTCTTTCTTGGGCTTTAGGCTGATGGGCTTTACTGCTGTTGGGCTTGTTTAGTACGTACTCCATCACCCTGCAACTCGAATAAGGTGCCAAAAAATCGGATGGGCCGCTATGGTGCCCGATTAGCCCGTAACGCGAGTAAGACTGACCTCTAATTGACTGACACAATGGGTTGAACTCGGCTACGATTATAGTCTATTATTCAGCCTTATTCAACAATTGAGTAGACATTTAAATAATGATTTCGAAAAATAAATAACTAAACACTACTCCCTTTGTCTCCCATTTTTTGTCCACTGTTGTCATTTTCGTCAATTCTTCGTTTATTGTCTAATTTCACAGTTTACCCTAAATGGTAAATAGGTATCACATTCCACTAACTCATTTCACTTACATTTAGTTACTCCCACTGTCTCGCAATAGGAGTCCTATTTGGTTGTGTCACAGGTTTTAAGAAATGTAAAGAAAAAGTGGGTTGAATAAGTTAGTGGAATATGAGTCTAACTTATATATATATTAGTTTTACAATCAAATGTGAATGGAATAAGTTGGTGAAATGTGGGTCTTACATACCATTTATGGTAAAAGTGAAATAAGACTCTTATTGTGGGACGGACCGAAATGGAAAAACAAGACTCTTTTTATGAGACGAAGGGAATATAAAACTAAACTAATATATACTCCTGTAAAAATAAACTCACATTCCACTAACTTTTTCTAAATCACTATGATTAATCCATTTTGTTAGTCCGAAATCTGAAGGTTTAGATTTTTAGAGTATTTCTTATTTCTATCCCATGGTGAAATTATACTCCATCTCAATTAGCTGCACCCCAAGTCAAATTGAACGGGAATAAATGGATAGATTTGATTGGTATACCATATCGAGACAAATCCTTAAATCTAATCAAGAGTAAATTTTTGTCTAAGATTCTTTTTCGTACGATTCTGTCAGGAGAACAACAAATTTATCATATTATTCACAATCAGATTTTAGTTTTCTTAGTGGCTAACATCACTAGTGTTACTAACAATTCTCGTCCACTTAAAATCGATTCAAACTAGCTTTCAAAAACATCATCAGTTAGATATTTTATATGCGTGTATCAAAAACAACCATTAGGTCAATAAGTTGTTAAGCTCTTCATCCTATTACAGCAAGCTAAAAAAAGTGAAAAATTTGCTCATTTTTGCTTTTTTACTAATTTGGAGTTGCAACAAGAAGAAAACACAGTAGGTGATGATAACTCTAAACCTTTCATTGTCTGCAAGCAGTGGGATTCATGAACACATTGCAATAGCAGAGCAGTCAACAAAGTGAGGCTTATCAACTATTCTAATATAAATGTTAGTACAAGAAATTGTGATACAATGATTATAAATTTTGTACCTTTCCATGGATCAAACAACCTCACATACAACAATAGCAAGACTTGAATCTCGTGTATCGACTACAGCGCTTCAATCAGAATAGGTATGTAAGCTACAACAAGAGCTGCATCGACTATTCCTAATGCACGAAGAGCTCATCAGCAAGAACAAGGTCAAGGACTGTCACCATATAAATGAAGCCACAATAATGAAATTTTGTATCGTTGATTCAACAGAACAAGTAACATACATTCTCGAATGCAAGAAGAGTGATTATTCAAGACTAAGGCCAAGAGAATGCCACATGATTGACATTTTGTATCGTTGATTCAATAGAACAAGTTACATGAGCTCACAAGCGTCGACTAATCCCAATGCAATAACACTTCTTCATCAAGATTAAGGCCAAGAAAATGTCACACAATGAAGGCACTAGAATGAAATTATGTATCTTTCAATAGATCATTCATTGAATAGCACAAGTTACATAGGCTACAAATCACAAGTGTATCGACTATTCTCAATGCAAGAAAAGCTCAATTATGAAGATTAAGGCACAGGAATGAGATTTTGTAACTTACACAGATCTTCTATGATTCAACAAAACAAGTTAAATAAGCAACAATCGACTAATCTAAATACAGGAAATTAAAGCCTCATCATCAAGATTAAGGTCACAAGACTGAAGCTTCATACCTTTGATGGGATCAAAGCAACCCGGAATACGATCAATTGCCAGACCTAACTCTCTTTAGCCCGCCTCTCCCATCGGACTTAGTTGTCCCGGCTGACTCCCCTTCAGACAAGGTCTCCATTGATCTGGCAGAGTTGGAGAGACGGCCGTACAGGTCAACCACTCTTCTTATGTTGTTGTTGAGCTCCCGGATCAGTCCCACATTGCGCGACAACTTGTCCAGGATCTTAGACTCGTGGTTCTGGTTTATCTCATTTATCAAAAGCCTGTTCTGGTCCAAAATGTTCTGGACCAGCACAAAATTTGTCTGAAATCTTTGTTGAAACTTAGGTTCAATCTGTCCACTAGTTGCAATGCTCGAAAATATGACGTCTTCCATCACTCAATTCAACTGCAACATTAGCTAAACAATATATACATCAAGATCAAGATCACTTTTTTATTCCTTCATTTATTCTTTTACTATAAGAAAATCAATACTATAGCACAAGAATTTCAACTTCTTCACATCATATTGACAATTGAAATAAATTTAGGAATAAAGTTGACTTCTTTATTCAGTTGATGTACTTTTGAAGAAAGTGAATGTAAGACAATAATCCATTGAATCAGTGTAAAGTTTACATGTACAACACAAAAGGTATAAACCTGTCATAACTCTTATACTTCTTCAATTCAGATGGCAATTGAATTAAATTTCATTACTTTTGCGAAAAACAGACACAGATAAAACACACAATATCAGAAATCAAAAGAGGAACAAAGAGAAAAGTGAAATTAGAAATTTCACATGCACTAAAAAAGAAATTAGAAAAGTTCACCTTTTAATTGACCAATGAACACCGTAGCCTCTTTGTTACCTTGAGACTTCAAAAGTAACACTAGAAATAATTAGAGGTTTGAGTTTGAGCAGAAGCCTTGAAATCATGAAGAGAGAGATTTTTTTTTATCTATAGAGAGAGAGTTTTGAGAGATGGAAGGGTAGTTACTTCATCTGCGGGATTCGCCTTTCATTCGTTGCTGGCCTTTTTCGATGATTATGGAAAACTATTCCCAATCTCAAGCTCACATGTTAGATTCCCCTTGCTTTTAGTATTTAATGCTGTAATTCTCTTTCCACAGTGGTGACGGACAAGCAATAGCCCAGCCATAGCCCAGCCATACCACATCAGCAGCACTAAATTTCTCCTGCCACATCAGCTGGACAAGCAATAGCCCAGCCACAGCCTTGCCACATCATCAGCACTAAAAATAAATAATTAACAACCACACAAAATACGGAATTAAATTCATGCCACATATACGGGAAAATTCGATAATTTTATTTAAATTAAAAAAGTACATAATTTAACAAAATTACATAATAAAAAAATTTACATAATTTAACAAAATTACATAATAAAAAAAAACCTATCGTCGTGCAGTACTCCACGCCCACAACTCTTCAATTAAATCCTTTTGGAGTCGAATATCAGCATCCACTTGGCGCATGTCGGCATGTGCCTGGAGGCGGCCGGCTTCATCATGAGGTACCCCGCTTTGTATGTTGGGGGCGGCCGCGCCGTGGCTTGGACCGGCTTCATTATCGCCGTTGGCCCAACTAGTCAGTTGTACACCTTCATCTTCGACAATCATGTTGTGCATGATAATACAGGCGTACATTATATCAGCAATGCAGTCGACATGCCACAAACGCGTTGGACCCCTAATTGCCGCCCATCGAGACTGGAGCACATCAAATGCGCGCTCCACGTCCTTGCGCGCCGACTCCTGTAGTGCCGCAAAGTAGGCCTTCCTCTCATCTGATGCGCATCGAATCGTCTTCACAAAGACGGGCCACCTAGGGTATATCCCATCCGCCATGTAGTAGCCCATATCATGTTGGTTGCCGTTGGTGACAAAACTGATGGCCGGACCGACGCCCTGACACTGCTCGTTGAAAAGGGGCGACGAGTTGAGGACGTTGAGGTCGTTGTTCGAACCGACTACCCAAAATACGCATGCCAAATCCACAGCCGGTAATCAGCTACGACCTCGAGGATCATCGTGGGATTCTTTTCCTTGTAGCCGAGCGTGTAGAACCCTTTCCAGGCAGCAGTGCAGTTCTTCCACTCACAATGCATACAATCTATGCTGCCTAACATACCCGGGAACCCATGCTTCTCCCCGTGGCAGTCTTCGGGGGTTGGGCTTCGAAGGTACTGCTCACCGAATATTTCAACCACGCCCTGACAAAAATACTTCATACATTCAAGGGCAGTCGTCTCGCCGATGTGGAGGTACTCGTCCCACATGTCTGCCGCGCCTCCGTAGGCCAGCTGTCTGATTGCCGCAGTGCACTTTTGAATAGGTGTGTGGCCGGGTCTGCCAGCCGCATTGTGCCTGAAGCGGAAACACAGATATCGACGCTCCAAAGCGTCGACAATATGCATAAACAGGGTCATGCTCATCCTAAAACGCCGCCTGAAAAGGTTGGCGTTAAACCGCGGCTCCGGTGCGAAGTAGTCTTCGTATAGCCGCTGATGTGCAGCTACGTGATCCCGGTTAATCACTGCTCGGCGGTGGACAACGGGTCGAGGTTGAGGTACCGCCGGCTGCGAGGCCCGTTGTAGCAGCCGGTCTATCTCTCGGGACGTATAGGCATCCAAATGTTCGTTCAAACGCCGTTCGTACTCCTCAGCATCCCCACCACTACCACCACTACTACCACCCGCGTTACTCATTCCGCGTTGTTGTTGTTGATCTTGTACAGAAATTAAGATAGAGACAGTACTCGTTAAAACAAGTGGTGCGAATAAAAATGTCGTGCAAATCGCGTATATATAGTGTTTCGAAATTTTTTTTAAAAAAACCAATTCGCTCGCCGGTTCCTCGCCGATCGGGAGGCTGCAATAGCGGAGAGAGAATCGGCGAGCGCCAGGGAATCGGCGTACCCTCGCCGAAATTCTCGCCGATTTGGCACTCGCCGGCTGCAATAGTTCGGCGAGCCGTTCGGCGAGCGCCAAAAATCGGCGAGCCGCTCGCTCGCCGACCACTGGAGATGCTCTAAGTAGGAGTAATCAAAATCAAATATATGCACCAATAGTTTCGGAAAATATTTAAATGTGTTTGTTCGCTGATCAAATCACAGTATTATTCAATTGATGCGATTAAAACGGCAAAATCTATACTAGTATTAGATTATTTTTCTTAAAACTTTTTTAAGAAATTCAATGTAAGATTTAAATGTCTATGTTCAAAATTATTTAGTGATTCTGAGATCTATTGTCTAAGGCCATCCGCAACGCTGCCTCTTATACGTCTTTTAACCATCTCATCACTTCACTATTCATGGGTCCCACTGTCCTTTTCATCCATCTCTTAACTAAGAGACAACACATGCAACCCTCCATCTCTTAACCATCTCATCCCTTAACTATTCATTCAATTTCATTTTTTATTTTTATTTCCAACAAATTCAATTAATAAAAACACACTTCATTAAATAATATAAAATTACAACTTGAAATTTTTTTTTAAAAAAAACGCATAATTAAAATCCTAAAAAAATAAAAATTACATAATTTAAAATATAATTTTATAGAAATTATAAAAATTACTCCGCTGGCGAATCATCCCCCGAAGGCAGTGGCGGTGCACTCAAGCTACCTGGAGGCGGAATACCAATTTGTCTTGCCATAAACTCAATTCCGACAAGATGGGCTTGATATTGGGAAGGCGTCATGCGGGAAGTGTCAGCCACGTGTCGGTCAAGTACATGGACAATAGGGTGTTCGAGCCCGAGACCGAGCCCGAGCCCGCCTGGCTTGATTCACCTCGGCCCCTTCTCCCTCTAGCCGCCTTCGTCGCCTTGGTCCCTTGCGGCTGACGACGCCCACGGGAGGACACCCTGCATCGGTGGTCGTGCCCTCAACCTCTTGTGAGGCGTTGCCTGACCCGCCCAGATCCGCCCTCACTAGACGAGTATTGGTCACTCACCGTGTGCTTTGTGCTTTTCGAGCTCGAGCCCGTGCTGGACTGGACACCGCCAGCCCACCTTGCTGTAGGGGTTGGTAGCGGAAGCGTGCGTTCTAACGGATCACATAATACAGATCTATTTAGCAGATTATTCAGACAAAATCTATTCGCGTAATTATCACATGTATCATGCTCATAACTTGAATTTCAAACATGCTTTAGCACAAAAAAATCCCTAAAACATGCTTGCTACGGAGTTAGCCAATTTACCTCATTGATTCTCCAAAGAATCGTCGATTGCTCGTGCCTTCTCCACGATGATCTTCAATACTAGACCACAGATCATCTGACTGGTATCCCGAACTGTATTCCGACATCAGGGTGGGCTGATCTTATCGAAACACTAGGACTCGAATAAAGAAGACAGAACTTTCTCACGGAGGAGGAGCTGAAGAACTCACGGAGGAGAAAAAAAGTAGAAAAAATCGTTCCTCTTCTAATTAGAGAGAGGGATGAAAATTCTCACACTAAAAAATTGTTTTTCTGTCTCTTTTATTCTCCTATTTATAATAGTTCATATTGGGCCCAGTCAGGGATCTATGGAAGGTTTTGGATATGGGCTCCCCCAATTAGCTTTTTACTAATTAAATTGAACCCACAATTTAATACAAGCTTATATTGGAATATTACGAGCAGCCACTACAGACGTAATATTGAACTCCCCATCCAAATCCGAAATTATAAGTATTCCGGGTTTCCATTTTGTTTATTATTCATTTCCTGCGCTTAAGATATAAATGCCTATTAATTAATTAAAGTCTGCTATGGACTTAAATAATTAACATCTTATTAACTCCAAGAGTAGACTTAGCAAGAAACTCTTATTTATTATTCATAGAGTAATAAAACTCCAACTGGCTAGTTTCCGAATAATAAAACCTTGTTCAAGCTCCTCTTGAGGGCATTATCAAATGAGACTCACCTCGTGCGCGATTCAACATAATAGCAATCCTAGCACCGCTAGATAATGATCACCACTACCCAATATACCTGGATCGTTGGGTGACGAAAAACCCGCACATTTGGTAAGTCAAAGTAGTAGATACTCAATATCGTATGCTCAATGCTAACGTACATTGATTAAGAACTAAATATTTATCAAGACCCCGTCTTTCAGTAGATAGCATAAAGACACGTCTTGCTGTTAGATCCATTCAGTGCTATACCACACCAACGTCATCTTATTTTAATAAGGCTTGGAAATAATCGGACTGACATTGCAACCTTTCACGATAGGTAGCCAAAGCCTATCTAGGTTGTGAAATTCTTCTTTTTCTTTTACAAAGCATTGCATAGAACCGACTGTAGTTACCTTAAAGTGGACGACGCCCACAACCAGTCTACTAAGCAAAAGACTTAGGCTTTGTTTACTTCTTATGCATTTAAATGTTTATAAAACATCTTATAAACGCAAAAGTAAACACAATGTAATAATATACTGATTCTATTCGTGCAAACTGCTCGAATAATACCGAATTGGGTTAAAAGTGGATTGTAGAGTTTTTTCGGTATACAAGCAATATTTCTATTCGTGCGAATTTGCTCGAAACATGCTTTTCAGTATACTAAACCCTAACAATCTCCCACTTATACTCAAAACATGCTTTCGAGTATACCCACTGCCAAAAACTCTCCCACTTATACACAAAGCAGGAATTGGAGCTAGATATATCGAACTACCATTCATTTCACATCATGTTTGAAACATGTTGCCACAAAGGCATTTTTCTGTGAAAAATCTGCTTGGTTGTTCTCTGATAATATCTTTTGCGTCACTATGTCTTTGCTGCATTCTTGATCTTTAATTAATTTCATCTCTCTATGTGATTGCTTAGCTTATGATCTCGTGTTCCTCTTGAGTTAGCCTGTGCTAGCGTAAAAATACTCATAGGCATACTCAAACTTACGATCAAAGCTACTAGGAGTATACTCCTAATGTAAACACATAAACTGAGGATGACTTACTCGATCACTGATTAGTCATAAGACTTAGTCAGTGTAACCCTAAGGACATTACATGAATGACTGGTAAACTAGAATATATCGATTAGTCTTTCTCAAGTACTATGGTATATTCATTACCTCAATCAAAGTCCTTTGCCATGGTTAATATGATACTCCCTTCGTCCCGCTTTAGCAGTCCCGGTTGAGTCGGGCACATGTTTTAAGGGGTATTAAAGTGTGTAATAAATAAATGATGTAGTGGAGGTTGGGTCCCACTTTTAAACAATTTTTTTACTTTTTTGCTTTTAAGTGTGTAATAAATAAATGATTTAGTGGAAGTTGGGTCTCACTTTAAATGATGTAATAAATAAATTGATGTAGTGGACATCAATTTTTATGCACCGAGTTCAACCGGGACTCCTAAAGCGGGACACCCGAAATTGATCAATCGGGACTGCTAAAGCGGGACGGAGGGAGTATATACTTGCTATGCTAAAGCACAACTAATATCAAACTTAGTACACATCATAACATACATGAGATATCTATCTGCAGAACTAGTCTCATAATTCTTGTTCTCACTAAGCGTTAAACGACACTTGTCTAGAGACAAGACAATTCCATCTTGAAAGGTAACAACCTTTTCATGGAATTTCCAATGCTAAAATGTTCCAAGCTATGTATAGATATAGGATTCCTAAGAGAATCTCAACATTCTTTCTAGCAATCTTAAAGACTTAGATGCTTAGAATGTAATTAGTTTTTCTTAAATCCTTTATCTTAAACTGGGTAGACAACCAGTTTCCTATGCTAGATGCCAATCTTAGTTGTTTGCAACTTTTATAGATTTCATCATCGTAAAGTACCAATAATACCATATTTAATGCACTTTCAACTTCCTTGTGCATACTACACACTTAAAGAGCACATGTCAAATTCCAAACATTTGACAATCTCGACAAAACACTTATCTCTGATTTAGATGCTTGCCTAAGACCACAAAGGTCTTCATAAGCTTCCAATCATGTGTTTCTTGCCCTCTATTACATACCTATTAGGATGTTCCATGTAGATGATTTCTTCAAGACTTCTATTAATAGAAAGCTGTCTTGACAATCATGATACATACATTCTAATTATGTGAGTGCTGATAGACAATAGGATCGAATAAATCTTGGCACAAAACAGCGAGAAGATGATATTTCTCTTTGGGCATAGCCCATTGTCATTGTCTAGCCATTTAAGATCCACATTTACACTTGCAAATGTACTAGCTCCCACTGACTGGCACAACCTATAGGTAGTATTGCAAGTCTTGTAAAACATGTTGTCTATTTAAGATTGTAGTTTGGAATCTATCACCTTTCCTAGGATGAATATCCAAATGAACCAATTCTACATTGTAGTTAAAGGGAATATGTTCAAGTTAATCTAAGACCGAGTCTTGCGACACTCTTAAACCCATGAACCTGTTATGTTCCTAGGAACTCTCCCACTACGACATGGTTCTAACAATCTTAGGTGTTGAAGTTGATTTTATTAGTGCATAAGCTTTTAATGGTATTAGTCTTTGGTAACGTGGAAAATACGATATCTCTCTCTGTACTGAGAGTTATCACGCTGTTAGGCTTTTAGTTCATTTCTTGATCTTCATACAAGAATTCTATCTTTGAAGATTACAGAACTAATAATCTTATATCATTTGGGACAACCTTAAAACATACCTCAGTACACAACTCCAATTACTTGGATACCTTTCCAACATGCTTTTGTACAACATTACACCTTGAGATGTGCTAGACTAGAGTCGCTCTAGTCCACAACTCGTGTTTTGTAGAAGGTACTGATGATGGTAGTTTCTTTAAGGTGTATCTCGTTGTATCTAACGTTTATCCCATTAATGATAAGATTTTCATGAGTACAATTCATCACTTGATCAAACTTGTCTTAGAAAGACTTTGATTCCTTCTTTCATAACTATCCCATTCTTTGAAAGAATGCTTGAATTTGTTAATGGAGATTAGACTCCCACTTCTGATCATAACTCTTTGCTCGTCTCCTAATTGGTGTAAACCATTGAGACTTGCTAGTCTTTCTACGTTGCACTTCTATAAGTATTATGAATCAAATGATTCTAACTCAGAGTGCATCGAAAAGACATTCTCGACTTTCAAGCTATTTAACAAGTTGTTAAAATCTTGATAGTCTAGATCAGTTTGAGCAATAACTAAGTATTTTCTTGGCCTTAAGACTAAGAGCCTAAATACTTTATCATTCATTGTTTAAGAAGTTGATGTGTTGTTTAATACTCAATATTGTTGCATCTATATTGTTTCAATACTATGATGTCTTAATCATCAACCATAAAACAATAATTGAGTATTAATAGCTCCCACTGCAACAAAACCTAACTGGATCAAGATCTCTTACCTAGAAGTTGCATTATCATGTAAGTCATTGTCCTTCTTTAAAAGAGGTCAATCCAACTTGCAAAGCATCTTCACTCGCTTTAAACAAATTTTGATGACAATTCAGGCTCTCCTATTTCCATATCTAGTCTTTTGTTCATATGAACTAGGACTTAGGAAAAATGCAGCCTATATGAATTCGTCATCTATCATGTTACTTTCCTCTAACGGTAATATAACGACTAATATTCTGAAGGTTTTCTACTTTTCGGTTAAACCTTCTTTTAGTCATTTCTTATTACTCCAGGCGATGACTTCAGTCAGAAACTATTTGAGTGATCAAACGATTCCTCAAAATATTCTGTCCCATTAGGATATTCCAATCGAATCATCTTGACAGATTCTACTGATATCCATCTTTCATCGTCAATAACCAAGACTTGTCATGCTACTTAAAAGAAAATAGCTTGACCGTATTCCTTAAAGAAATCGTCAAGTACATGCAAAAAGCATTCTCGAACAATCTTCGTGGAATTATGCCGAGGAAATGGAGGACATGAATCATTGAGTATAAACTCCCAGTCTTAGCGATGAGAATCTTATCCATTTACATTTCCAGTCTACATAATTTTGGCATTCGAGTTTATACCTTTAAGATCGCAGACAAAATATAAATGACATAATGAAGATTTGGCAAATAAACTTATTATCACATACTCATGCTCAGTACATAATCGTAAATAACCACAAAACAATTATGTATCTTGCAACTGTAAAATTAAAATTTTGTACCCTCCAGAGGAAGTCAATACGGATTAAAATCTTACAATTTTACTGGTCACAACACCGACGAATAGTCCAGAGACCACAGAGTGGTATGGCCGCCTAATGTTGCCTAAGCACGACCACCGAATTTAGCATTACAGAGTCTCATTTCTACAACACACTCCCATAACAATGCTCATGTGCTGCTAACAAGATCAAACTATCTCATAAATTCTGTGTGAACTTCTGAATCTCGCAGTTTCTTAGGATTATTGTCCCTACAGAGCAGGTGGCGATAATATTGGAAACCACATTCTAGTTCATACTATTTATCTTCGAGAAATCCGCCCTCATGAACTCGCTATTTCTTAGGATTATTTTCCCCACAGAGCAGGTGGTGATAATATTAGAAAAAAGCTTCATAAATTGCAGACCAATTGATGGAGACCATATACAACACACTTGTTGTAATTATCGCTTAGATAGTTTATATGGTTTTTGCATAATTATCACATAAGCAGATAAAGCAGATAATCCACTTAAGATAGATAAACACCAAATAAACAGATAATTCCATTTAATGCATGGCATTTAAACACGCTGGATAATTAACGATAATTATTTAATATAGTCAAGGGAGAATCAATTAAATAATTATGTTTTATCTTGGATAATTATTATCCTTAATCATTTAGGATTTATCAAGATAGTGTTAACTATCTAAATCCATTTAGGATCATTCTAGATTTTATTTCGATAAAATCAAATTCTTCAATTCAAGATAACGTTGATCTAGGATTATCATTATTTAAATCGTTCTAGGATATTGCTAGACAGAAACGATTCCATCATAATCCATACGATAAATAAAATCCAACCAACCAAGATTTATACAAATCTTAATTCTATTTAGAATAGATATCTAGAATATATCATACATTACTTAGGATTTCTAAGATAAATAAGTTTATCTAAATCCAATTAAATAAGGATTTTCTTATATATATTATCTTTATCCTAATCTATCTAGGATATAAATCCAATAGATAAGGATAACATGGATTAATGTTTATTTTAATCCATCTAGGATTTGTCTTTAATAGAATTAAATCTATTAAAATCCATTGGATAAAATAAATTAATATATATATCTTTATCATAATTCATCTAGGATTTATCTTGGAGTAAATCCATATAAATCCATAGAATAAGATAACATTATATTATAATTATTCAAATCTATCTAAGATTTATCTAGGTATAAATCCACATAAATATGTAAGATAAGAATAAAATATTATATTATTACTATCCAAATCCAACTGAAATTTGTCTCGGAATAAATCCATATAAATCCATAGGATATAGATAAAATTAGATTATTATTTTCCAAATATAACTAGGATTTATCTAGGAATAAAATCCAAATAAATCCATTTAATAAGGAAAGAATCTAATTAATCCATAATTTGATATAAAATCAAATGTTATATAATACATAAAATCCACAAAAGATATATTCCAATCTTATTTCCATATTTATCTTGAATATAGATGAATATTAGGAAATTATTAAATTATTCTCATCCATATCATCTAGGAATAAATTAATATTATTTATTTCCATAGATATAAATAATAACAAAAATAATCCTAAAATCTAGGCAAATCTTCCATAAAGATTTTATTTCCCTTAAATAATAATATTTTAATGATATCTTTTAATAAAATAATTAAATAATCATTAAAATTATCCTTCATCGTTATCTCATCGCACAAGGTTCTCACGAAAGATGAACGACGAAAATCCGACGAGTTCGTCGTTGGATCACGACGCACATGGCATCGCAGTCTGCTGCGTGTAGGGGCGCGCCTGCATTCAGCCGTCTCGACCATCGGGTGCCGACGTATCTAGCCAGGCGTCTCGACGGATGGAGCTGGCTCTCGGCCAGCCCCTCGCTACCCGTCTCGGCCTATCTGGCTCGTCGGGCGACGCGTGCTCTCGGCCAGGAGCTTGCGCGGTAGCGCAGCTCCTCTCGGCCAGCAGCTTGTCGCAGTCTCGGCTCTCCCGAGCCTCGATGCTCCCACTCATGCGACACACGTCGCGCCAGTCGGTGCGCACGTCTCGACCAGTGGCTCGGAGCTTCGTCTCGGTCCTTCCGCCTAGGGTTTGGGCTCTCGGCGCCTCAGTGTCTCGGCCAGTTCTCGGTCGAACTGCCGCACCGTGCCAGCCTCCGTGTCGATCTCGACGCGGGTTCGTCTGGGGGTGCAGTCTCGGCCGGTGGCGCGCACGAGCCCTCACTCGTCTGCGCGTTGCCCGTGATCGTAGCTCCCCTGCTCCTACTGTCTCGACATCCCTACTTCGATCTGCGCGTTGCCCGTTGCCCGTGAACGCCGACGGATCGCACGTCTCGTACGATCGAAAAATTCAAGTTCCTTGATTCGATAGTTCTTGAGTTCATAATGCATAAAAATTAAACAAAACACCAAGAACATGCTTCGCAATCAATTAACGCATGCATACATGAATTTCGTGAAATTTAAATCCAAATAATCAGAGCCAAAAACTGGCTCTGATACCAAATGTAGGGGTTGGTAGCGGAAGCGTGCGTTCTAACGGATCACTTAATATAGATCTATTTAGCAGATTATTCAGAAAAAATCTATTCGTGTAATTATCACATGTATCATGCTCATAACTTGAATTTCAAACACGCTTTAGCACAAAAAAATCCCTAAAACATGCTTGCTACGGAGTTAGCCAATTTACCTCGTTGATTCTCCAAAGAATCGTCGATTGCTCGCGCATTCTCCACAATGATCTTCAATACTAGACCACATATCTTCTGACTGGTGTCCTGAACTGTATTCCGACATCAGGGTGGGCTGATCTTATCGAAACACTAGGACTCAAATAAAGAAGACAGAACTTTCTCACGGAGGAGGAGCTGAAGAACTCACAGAGAAGAAAAGAAGTAGAAAAAATCGTTCCTCTTCTAATTAGAGAGAGCGACGAAAATTCTCATACTAAAAAATTGTTTTTCTCACTCTTTTATTCTCCTATTTATAATAGTTCATATTGGGCCCAGTCAGGGATCTATGGAAGGTTTTGGATATGGGCTCCCCCAATTAGCTTTTTACTAATTAAATTGAACCCACAATTTAATACAAGCTTATATTAGAATATTACGAGCAGCCACTACAGACGTAATATTGAACTCTCCATGCAAATCCGAAATTATAGGTATTCCGGGTTTCCATTTTGTTTATTATTCATTTCCCGCGCTTAAGATATAAATGCCCATTAATTAATTAAAGTCTGCTATGGACTTAATTAATTAACATCTTATTAACTCCAAGAGTAGACTTAGCAAGAAACACTTATTTATTATTCATAGAGTAATAAAACTCCAACTGACCAGTTTCCGAATAATAAAACCTTGTACAAGCTCCTCTTGAGGACATTATCAAACGAGACTCACCTCATGCGCGATTCAACATAATAGCAATCCTGGCACCGCTAGATAATGATCACCACTACCCAATATACCTGGATCGTTGGGTGACGAAAAACCCGCACCTTTAGTAAGTCAATGTAGTAGATACTCAATATCGTATGCTCAATGATAACGTACATTGATTAAGAACTAAATATTTATCAAGAACCCGTCTTTCAGTAGATAGCATAAAGACACGTCTTGCTGTTAGATCCATTCAGTGCTATACCACACCAACGTCATCTTATTTCAATAAGGCTTGGAAATAATCGGACTGACATTGCAACCTTTCACGATAGGTAGCCAAATCCTATCTAGGTTGTGAAATTCTTCTTTTTCTTTTGCAAAGCATTGCATAGAACCGGCTGTAGTTACCTTAAAGTGGACGACGCCCACAACCAGTCTACTAAGCAAAAGACTTAGGCTTTGTTTATTTCTTATGCATTTAAATGTTTGTAAAATATCTTATAAACGCAAAAGTAAACACAATGTAATAATATACTGATTCTATTCGTGCAAACTGCTCGAATAATACTGAATCGGGTTAAAAGTGGATTGTAGAGTTTTTCCGTATACAAGCAAGATTCCTATTCGTGCGAATTTGCTCGAAACATGCTTTTCAGTATACTAAACCCTAACACTTGCAACGTCTCTGACCGCCTCCCAAACATCAACATGTTTGAATTCTTTGCACTTGTCGTAAAAAAAGACTCGCAAAGCCGCTCTCAGAATGTCGGCTCCACTGGCTCCGCTTTGGTAATTCGCCGCTTCATTCTTGTAGATTCCGTAAATTTTTTGACATCTCTGTCGACTGAGTCAAAATGACTGCGAAGCATCTTCATGGTGCAGCGGCGGGCCCCCTTCGACTTGTTCTCGTTGTAGGCGTCAGTGACCTTTTCCCAAAAATACTTGCGGGTTTGTTGATTCCCGACGATGGGATCGTACGAGACGCTGACCCAAGCGTTGAACAGAGTCATCATCTCCATGCGGCTGTATGGATGACGGCCGATATCCTCCTCCTCTGCGTTCTCCTTCTCCTCTTCCTCCACGGCGTCGAATGAGCGACCCCCGGAGCTTCCACCGCCTCATGCTCCTTCCAGAGTGGGTTCATCTAGAAAATTCTCCCTAATTTGGGATAATCCCTGCGAATACCTCGGGGCGGAGGGACGAGCGTATGCATCCACATCAAAATGGGGTGGTTGGTACGCCGCCGACATCGATGAGCCTTGGGTGCCCAAAGTCGGAGAACCGGAACCACCCAAGACATTGTACATGCCCCCAGTCGCCAAACGTGTTCAAGTCATAGCCGCCGGAGCCGCCAGAGTTTCCGTCGCTGGACATTTTGAGATGAAAATTGGAGAGGTGAGATGAAAATTGGAGAGGAAAGAGAGATGATTTGAGAAGAATATATGTGTGTTTGTGAGTATAAAGAGGATGAAAGATGAGTATTTATAGAGTAAAAAAAGAAATAAAAAATAAAAAAAATACCGTTGAACGGTAAAAAACGGTAACATTACCGTTTAAATTTTTTTTACTTAAAATCAAATTTAAAAAAAAATAATTTATTGCGTCAGCTTGACAACGCCCACTCGCGGGCCGGCGAGTGGGCGTCACGCCTAGCGCCAGCGCGCCATGTGGCGCTGGTGCGTGGCGAGACGTCTCGCCAGCCCACCCTTCGGGACGAGACGCCCGCCGAGACGAGACCGAGATGGAGGTCTGCAACGCCGTCTTGCTGCTGTCTCGTCTCTCCGAGACGAGATAGAGACAGCAACAAGACGCGTCGCGGATGGCCTAATTCTCATGTGTTTGTTAATTGAATGTAAGATTTAAAACTCTTACGACATGGAATAACAATCCAAATAATGAGTTTAAAAACTTTCAATATATTTTGAGTTACAACTATTTGTGTACGTTCCTCAAAGACTATGGGTAGCCACGTGTAAATGCACTTCCTGAGCTAGTACTATCATGCTTTATCGGCATACTGTGGTATATATATATATATATATATATATATATATATATATATATATATATATATATATATATATATATATATATATATATATATATAGCGGTGTGTTAAGGTCCTTCGCAGCTTTTCAGTCCAATGTTCTTTTTAATCACAGCCCTTGGATCCTTGAATTGGATGGTTGTGATGATCTGCATTATTTGACGAAAAAGTTGCATTATTAGTCGGTGTGCATTATTCAACTGAAAATCTGCATTATTAAATGACACGTGGCATCAATCTAACCGTCGGATGACAAAATCGTGGGGCTGAGATTAAAAAGAACAATAGAACAAAAGATACAAAAAGGAAATGAATACATGGATGTATTCATTTCCTTTTTGTATCTTTTGTTCTATTGTTCTTTTTAATCTCAGCCCCACGATTAAAAAGGAAATGAATACATCCATATATATGTATAGGGATGTATTCATTTCCTTTTTGTATCTTTTGTTCTTTTTAATCTCAGCCCCACGATTTTGTCATCCGACGATTAGATTAGTGCCACGTGTCATTTAGTAATGCAGATTTTCAGTTGAATAATGCACACCGACTAATAATGCACCATTATAGTGTAATAATGCAGATAATCTGGACCGTTGATGAATGAGATCTAACGGCCCATATTAAGAAGAATAAATGATCTAAGGGATGAATAGGAGAATAACGCTCCCCTATATATATATATATATATATATATATATATATATATATATATATATATATATATATATATGTTTGGCATACCACAGTATGCCGATAAAGCATGATAGTACGAGGGTCATGATAATCTACAAACCCTCTATAATACAATCTATACAAACTTTAGGCGTTGACATTGTTGACATTTCCCCAATTGACAGAATTTGTATTAGGCGTTGACATTGACATTCCCCCCAGTGACAGAATTTGTATTAGGCGTTGACATTGACATATGAATCCCTTTGCTAACCGTTGATTACTTACAAGGAGTGTGTGAGATTAAAGTTTGTAGTTTGTATTATAGACAGGGGTTTGTATTTGATCACACTTCTATATATATAAAATTCGGTAGGTCACGGACTCACGGTATATCGCAATATAGGAAAATTGATAACCTTATCGTACCGAAAATTAAGATATACCGAAAAACTGATATTTTGGTATTTTTACAGTACTCAATTTCTATATTTTTCTCCACCCCTTTAAAGTACTGTTATTAATAATAGTGATTGTTTTTTTTTCATAAAATGATTGTTAATGAATAAAATTATTGTACTCCTATATCTTTATATATGCATGGGAGCCGGTTGGGGGTTAGGTTTTTTTTTTCACTAAGAGAGGGGCAGAGCCCTTAAGAAAATACTACATCCTATTTAGCTCGAACATATGCAATTCTCAAACGATCACTCAGTAACAAGTTTCGTCCCCAATTGTTGGCTCATCATGCAAATGGGGGTTAGCTTTGATTATGCGGCCAAAAAATTTAGATTCAAAGAGTTGACCTTTAACTTAAATTTTAATAAAAGAATTATTGAAAAGTCAATTCTGTAAAAAAAAACTTATTTATGGAATACAGTTTCGTCAAATAAATGACATAAAATGTCTTTAAATCATGGAGTATTTCTTAGAAAAAAAATTAAACTACATTGCAAGTAAAACGCTTTTCAGCCAAAAGGAGTATAAAATTGCACGCACCCAACTGTGTTGTTTTGTTTGTTCTGTAACAATGGCTTCGGAAACTCGGAAAGGTTAGCTTCAAATTTTTTTTATTAAAAAAATAATTAAATTTTGATACATCGAATGATTTTTCCGATTAAACTTCGAATGTGGTAATCTAATTGCTAATTTCCGTTTTGTTTAATTTGATTTCGATTTCTCATTCTTAATTTTGATGCAGTCGTTATTCATCTGAGAGCCACCGGCGACGCCCCAATACTCAAACAGGCCAAGTTCAAGGTACTCTTTTCAAACACAAATTGCTGTATTTCAGTCGAGGTTGGATTAGGTTTTAAATAAATGAAGTGAAATAGAGAAGTTTTCAATTTACAATGGCGATTGGGTTTAATTTTGGGAATGGAGTAACCCTATAAACTTATGGCGAAATTCCATGAAAGTACCTCATGGGAGCTCTTATCCGCCATTTGTACCCGCAAAAAAAAAATTCCAATGAAGGGAAAGACGCGAGCGCCTCTCGTGTGTTTAAATGAAACACGCGTCTCTCTCTCGCGTGTATAAACAAAGACGCATCACCATCTCGCGTCTTTTAAGAAACACGCATGAGTCTCATGCGTGTTTGCCTTATAGATCCGGTCGACACTGCTTTTGTCTTACTCCCACCTCGCGAACCACTCTCACTCCCACCGCGACTGCCCTTGCTCACAACATCTCCAACCAGCGAAAATCGACTTGAATCCAACATCTCCAATCGCGGTGGGAGTGAGAGTGGTTCGCGAGGTGGGAGTAAGACAGAAGCAGTGTCGACCGGATCTGTATCAAAGGCAAACACGCATGAGACTCATGCGTGTTTCTTAAAAGACGCGAGACGGTGATGCGTCTTTGTTTATACACGCGAGAGAGAGACGCACGTTTCATTGTTTATCAGTGTTGTTAGGGTCGCGGGGCGCACCGGGTTGATGGGGTGAAAATTCGGGTTGCGGGTCGACGAGTCGACGGGGTCGAGAGACCCACAAAGCTAGGTTAATTTTTTTGCCGTTTAATATTAAATAAAATAAATATATTGCTCTAATGTTTATAATATATCAAATAATATAAATGTAGACGCAATTCATGTGAATAGAGATAAAATGGAAAATAGAAATGATCAAAATATCAAAACAATTCATAAGTCATAACACAATAAATAATTGAAACCATTGTCTGAAAATATCAAAACAAAGAAATATATGAAAGGTGGCAGAAACAGATCTTTGAATTGTTTATTTGTTTAGGAGTGAAGAGGCCGAATTCTAAAGTATAGAAAGTAGGTTTGAAAAGTTTGATGTGGTGCATGCATATATATAGAGAATTGTGATTGAGAGAGTCAGAAAACATGTGAGAGATTTGAGAAAATCAGAGATAGCATGTGTTTAGGGCGACCCAGGCGACTCACTCGACCCAGCCGACCCAGCGGCGACCCTGTATCTCGATCGATCCACCCATGTTGGGGCGGTGATGGTCTCGGCCCAGGCGACCCGAGCGACCCGAACGACATTTTGACAACACTGTTGTTTATACACGCGAGAGAGAGACGCGTGTTTCATTTAAACACGCGAGAGGCGCTCGCGTCTTTCCCTTCATTGGAATTTTTTTTGCGGGTACAAATGGCGGATAAGAGATCCCATGAGGTACTTTCATGGAATTTCGCCATAAACTTATGCCCCCAAAATTGAAACGTTGGTCAAGAAATCTGTTTAATTTGGGCTGATTTTTCTCTCATTTTAGGATTATTGTAGTTCACTACGTTAGCTGAATCTGATTAGGCATACCCAAGAATTTGGTTGTGTTGATCAATGTCATTGCAATTTTGGCCCGCTTATGATTATTTTGTAATCAAGAAAATATATTGCCTGAACGAAAGATTAAGCTACGCAGTTGTTGTTATCGTAGTTTATTCTGCTTTGAAATGTAGATGGCTGGGAGTGATAAGTTTGTTAAAGTAATAGATTTTCTCCGTCGCCAGCTTCACCGGGAGACTTTGGTGAGCTCGATAATTCTTTTCCCTTTCTCTGTATAAACTGCAATTTTTTTCGTGCTCTGAATTTATGTTTTTACTCTCTTTCAGTTTGTGTATGTAAACAGTGCCTTCTCTCCAAACCCTGATGAGCTAGTATTGGATCTGTGTAATGTAAGTTGTTCTTTTCATGGCATCTTGGGAGATGAATTTTTGTTATCAGGCAGATATATTACCATACTGGTCATACAATTTACGGAATTCTTCTTCCCAGTTTCGTTGGAGCATGTTTGAGGGCACATCTTCTCGTTGGACACCTCATTTTTTCTGAAGTAGGTGTATGTCTAGTGTGCTGTTTGTAATTTAGTTTATGCCCCGTAAATTCATCTCCCCTACTGCATTAGGCACCGATCTTGATATCTAGATGATGATATCGAGAGTTTTGGTCAGCGTTGACTTCATATAGAAATCCCCCAGTTCTAATTATTGGCATCTCTAGAAAAGTTGTTGTCTTTTTCTGGCTACCTTAATGTTACTTCGACAATTACAGTACTCAACGAAACTGATTCCATAAGCATATCCGAACCTTCTTTCTAGTGTGAATTTGATATATCTTACTTTCTTTGCATTGCAGAACTTTGGGATTGATGGGAAATTGGTGGTCAATTATGCATGTTCCATGGCGTGGGGTTGATTACTGCCAAGATTTGATTCTGTACAATAATGAAAGAGAAGATAGGGTATACTATCAAACTTACCCTTCTTTTCTTTCCAGTATCTTGTATATTTCCTACTTCAAAAATGCTAAATCCGATCTTTCTTTTCCACTGATAGTTTGATTTTTACATTGATGATCTCTGGTAAAACTGTAGATGCATGTATTATTACATTGGAGCTGATTCCACTGTGTTTGCTAGTTTGATGAAGATACTATGAACAGACAGAAATAATCTCGATTAATAGAATATTTATCGAACTCAATTAGCTGTCTGTGATATTTTTGAACTTGTTATGAGGAGTGAGCCTCAGAATTCGTGGGCAGTGCTAGTGTTTACTGTTTAGACAATCATATATTCCTAAGTTTAATTGCCACTAAATCATGACTGAAAATCTTGAAAATTGCTTAGTATGTTATGAGGAGTGCTTTATTTCCTTCTTTCTTTGCCCCCTATTTTCTCAGTATTCTTCTTATGCATTTTTACTTAAATTTTGCAGATTCTGGTTTAAGTTGGCAGGGTTGCTGGATGGATAGTTTGAAGATGGTCTTAATGAAAACTGTTACTTTACAGAATTGTATATATATTTTTTTCATTCTACACACAGATTTCTTGTGGAATTGAAACTTTTGCTACAATTGGTATCGATACAAGTTCGACACACCTGGGTTTGTGTCAATAGTTCGACAAAATTCAAGAAAGCCCAGAAACAGATTTCGAACATGAAAAGCAGCTAAAATCCAATAATTAACATGAATTGTTACCAAACTCGATAAATTTGGTTACCCACTCTAAAGTGGTAGGATTCTCATTAGAGAAGTCAAAGAAATCATCAAAATCATCAATCCTAGCTTCTGATTCCTTTGAATTCTCCACAACTTTTCTACCAACACTTGTTGCCTTCTCTTCTGCAGTATGCTGAACACTCTTGGAGGCAGTTTCTTCACTCGAAATCCCTGCAACCAATACCCTTTTCTCCCATGACTTCTTCCTGAGATGATGTTTCCAATAGTTCTTGATCTCATTGTCTGTTCGACCTGGTAACCTAGCTGCTATCAGCGACCACCTGTGGCATGATCCATTAAGAAAGCTATAGTTTTTTAACACTCGAACTGCGATTTTCTCGTTTTATAACAAAAAAAAGTATACCTATTTCCAAGGAGTTTATGCAGCCTGATGATCAAGTCCTCTTCTTGATCAGACATGTTGCCTCTCTTGATGTTTGGTCTCAGATAATTCATCCATCTCAGCCTGCAGCTCTTAGCACAACGCGATAAACCTGCTTAATTCGTGCAAATATAAGTAAAAAAAATTCATCACTCGTGAAAATTTTCAATATTTTTTGGATATTGTTGATGATGAAGGTGGTGGTGGCAACCTGATCTAGCAGCAATGGTTGTCCACTGCTTGGCACCATGGGCAGCGACGGTGGCTGCAATTCTCCGGTCCTCCTCTGCTGTCCACGGCCCTCTGTTGAGCCCCTTCTTTGACGCCCTCTGCTTCTCTTTCATCGAAGTTGAGGCTCCCATGGAAAATTCTTTCATGCTTTCAAATGTGAGAACAACCTATTTATTCTTGGATATATTTATGGGCCTATTTGGAATATTAAAATAACAATAAGCTTATAATTAAGGTGTCACATTCTTTAATTATTATTTCCTTTAATTTGTCATTAGATTTTAGTGAGAAAGAAAATCCAAGTGGGAAATCCAAATAATTGAAGCTTATCTATCCAGTGTTTCAAGAGTTGAATATTCCAACTATAATTACTCAAGGGGGATGCATGTGGCATTTGTTCTCTAACTATGCTTTATATTTATGGGTCAATAAATAAGTATTCATTTTAGTCATGTTGTAGATTTTAAATATCTTGACCTAAGTTTACAAGATTAAATATAAATTACTAGGGTGATCTAAAACTTGAGATGTAGATCTATTCATGTGGGTTAGTGTAGGATTAGTAGAATTATAAGAACAAATATATTCTCTAACTACCGTACACTAGATGATTGGAGATTAAAAAATATTTTGACAGCTAAAAAGAAGTAAAAAACACATGTAGAATGACTATAAAATACAGCCATCACTTTTGATGGGGACAGCCACCCTAGGGCTGCTGAAGAAGTTTTTAAAAATTGCACGATGCATTATTTGCGTCTAAGCTTTAAGACAAAAAAAAAAGTAAAACCTAACCTCGTCGAAAAGTTATTTTAAGATCGTGTTTTTGAGTAATTTAAGTGTAATTATGATAATAGTCGATACTGAGTTTTTGAGTAATTAGATAGTCTATACCGAGTCACGATTTGGTTGAAATGATATCACGATTTTTGATTTGGTTGAAATGATATCACGATTAATATTTTCTTGGTTAACAGTAACATGAGAGTTTAGTTACTGTGTCGCAATCAAAAGTTGGCCTCGAAGTCAAAATTGTTGAAAAACAACTAATACTCCTAGTTAATTACAAACTTATAAAACTATTACTCCCTCCATCAACAAAAAATAGTCTCTTTTTATCATTTTGGTATATCCACGAAAAATAATCTCATTTAAAAATTTAATTTTTTTCTCATACTTATTCCAAATTTTCTTCCCTATTTCTTACATTTTCTCATGTCTCTCTCTTTCTTTCTACTTTATTTACTTTTTCTCTCCTTTCTCTTAGTACTAACCAATTTCTGACATTCTACGAATGAGACTATTTTTTGAGGACGGATGGAGTATTATATAGCTGATTTAAAAAATTTTAGATGAAATTTCTCCTGATCATTTTGACCAAATTCGATGAGAGAATAATTGAAGTCCTATCCTTCCCAAGGATCACATATAATAATTCTCCAAAGAATCGAAGATGACTCGCGTCTTTGTATGATATCTCTGTACGTTATCGCATATCTTCTGATCTGTTTCCCAAACTCTTTATTTAATTTTTATGTGGGCAAAACTTACCAAATAATATATGACTTTATTTAGAATAGAGACACAACTTTAGCTACGAAGAAATACTTGATGAAGAACTCCTTTTAAAATTAGGAGTGAACTTAAAAATTGATCCGTGAAAAATGAGGTTTGCATGTTTTACATCTCTGAACTTGATAGTCTTGTCATAAATCTCTAGAAAATTATTAATCACATTTATTGTCCTTCTCCACTTATTTTTTTTCCAGTTTTCCCTGAATCCCTTATAGCATATTTAATCTAAATTCAAATCCAACATTACTTATTTTGAATTTTCATAAAAATATAATATACTTATATACAGAAATAATAATAAAAATACACATTAAATTTTAAAATTTATTACGACAAGTATTAACATATTTTTAGATAGATATTACACATCACGTTTACTACTACTAATAATAACGATATTGATATTATTATTATTATAACGGTTTCTTATGTTAATATATTTAATGTATATACACAACTAATATGAGTTTCTTGACTTTTGTTATTATTATTTGTCCATATAAACACTTCTAATAATAGCATGATATGCAATTTATTGTTAATAAGCAATAAGTAAATTAATTTTTTTATCTATTAAATAATAATATAAATGATTTTTTTTTATAAAATTTTAGTCAATTGGTAATATTATTTTATACTTCAACTTTAAAGAAACAAAGCATTCTACATGTTATATAAAAATCATGAACACAATATTATCTTATTATATATAAATATAAAAAATGATATGGACTACTATATTCTAAAAATTGTATAAAGTATACTTTTCACTTAGTATCTATTTATATGCACATTGTATTTATTTATAAATTGAAACTGAAAAAAAGTACTAATACATATATTAAATTTGAATTCATAATGATTTAATAAAATTAGATGAAGTACGCCTTTAAAGATTCCAGGGACAAAATAGAAAAAAATAAGTGAAGAAGGAAATGAAATGTGATTAATAGTTTTCTAGAGACACGTGGTAATATTTTTCGAGTTTAGGGTCCTAAAATATGTAAACTCCATTTTCAGGGACCAAATTTAAAGTTCACTCTAATTACTAAAAGGAAATTGCGAAATTCCCATGTAGGGATTTTTGAAAATTTCTGAATTTATAATTAAGGCTTCTATCTCATGTCTAGTCTTCTATTTGTATAGTTATTATGTACTTCATCCGTCCCGCATTAACTGTCACACTTGCGTTTCTGCCCTCGTTTTGTGAAAATAATACTTCCTTCGTCCCACTTTAGGAGTCTCATTTGAGTTCGGCACGAGTTTTAAGAAATATAAAAGAAAGTTGGTAAAAAAAGATAATAGAATGTGAGTCATACTTTTATATATTAGTTTTATAATAAAATGTGAGTGGAGAAAACTTAGTGGAATGTGAGGTCTATTACCATTTATGAAATATTCCAACCGGGACTCCTAAAGTGGGACATTCAAAAGTGGTAAACCGAGACTCCTAAAGTGGGACGGAGGGAGTAATAAATAGTTAAAGTGGAAAAATAGTAAAGTACGAGAGAGAATAATGTAAAGAAGACTCTTCTCTACCTTACTCACTTTCTTATTTTACTATTTTTCGACTTTAACTATTTATTATCATTTTTACAAAACGAGTGCAGAAACGCAAGTGTGACAGTTAATACGGGACGGAGGGAGTAACATATAAGAGATCCGTGGAGGTTGGATTTGTTTGATGTTTACTAATTAAATTGAGCGCTAATTTGATCCAAATCCAAAAGAAAATTATAATTAACCACTACAGTAGAATACTATTGATTGTCCGTCAAATTCTAAATTATGAGTGATTCAGACTTCCTCTTTAATTTAATAGTTTTTCATGCCATTAATTAATTTAAGTCTTCTACGTGACTTTAACTAATTAACATATTTTATCCAAAAGTGGTCTAATTCAGAACATTATTTGTTATTCATGAAATAAATTTCACTCGGCGGAGTTTACCCGAATAACAAAATATTTTCTATATGCATCCGGAGGATGTTATCAATTCGGACTCCCCTGGGACATGATTCAGGGTAATAACAATTTTAGTTCTGTTTGACATTAATCACTATTGCCAAGATATCCGGATTCTAGGATTACAAAAAACCCACACATTTTGATAAATCAAAACAATGCGTAATTAATACCGTATGCTCAATGTTATATATAGTATTAAGAAACACTCACTTCGGTCCCCATTTATCGTCTCATATTTAACCAGTGCGGGTTTAATCAATTGTTTAATTACGTTAAAAAAGTGAGAAGAAAAAGTTAGTGGAATGTGAGTTCGAGTGTAATCAATTAGTGGAATATGTGGTCCACTTACTAAAAATGACAAAAGTAAATTGAGACAATTAATGGAGACCAGACGAAAATGGTAAAATGAGACAACTTATGGGGACCGGAAGGAGTAATAATCATCTAGACATCGTCTTTTAGTAAATAGTTGTTAGGATTAACACACAAGGCTTACACACTCTTGAATAGATCACACACACTCACTGTAATGTGAAGTACTCACACACTTATGCAGAAAACACACACTCTCACACTTAGAGTAGAGAAGATGAAATCTTGGAGAGAAAACTGGAAAACTCTTTTATTGAATGAATACACTCTACCTACATACAATCGGTATTGAGCTATTTAAAGCTCTATATCCAAGTAGCAACTGCTACTAACTAACTAACTACAAGAATCAAGAAAGCAACAAAGCTAACTGTTACATTCTAACAAACTAACTGCTATTTCCAACGGCTAGTTCTTCTAGCTTCCTTCTTCACTTCATCAGCCTTTAGCTTAGCTTTTTTCTTCCTTTTTTTGCAACTGAATGAGCACTCCCATTCTTACAATTCTCCACCTGAGGGCTCACTTCAGTTCTTACAGCAAACATTGATCAATTCCTTGCAATGATCAAACTTAACTCTACTTAGAGATTTAGTTAGCATATCAGCCGGATTGTGCAAGGTGCTAATCTTTACCACCTTCACTCTCCCTCTTTCAATCTCATCTCTAATATAATGTAGTCTTATGTCTATGTGCTTGCTCCTCTCATGGAAAAACTGATGTTTAGCCAAGCAAATAGCTGAACTACTATCACAATGAATCACCATTGTCTTTTGGTTAAAACCAAATTCAGAAATCACTCCCTGGATCCAAAAACTCTCCTGTACAGCTGCAGTGAGAGCCATATACTCTGATTCTGTTGTTGAGAGAGCAACAACACTTTGTAAACCTGATTTCCAGCTGATCACAGTTCCAAACATGGTGAAAAGGTAGCCTGTTTGGGACTTTCTGTTGTCCAGGCTTGCAGCAAAGTCTGCATCACAGTAGCCCTGAACAACCTCCTCAGATTCACCTTCCCAGCTATTGAAAACAACTCCCCAGCCACTGGTTGATTTCATGTACCTCAGAATCCACTTAAGGGCATTCCAATGCTCCTTCCCCGGGTCAGCCATGTATCTACTAGTCACTGAAATTGCATGAGCAAGGTCTGGTCTGGTACATATCATTGTGTACATAACACTTCCAACCACACTAGCATAGGGGACAGACTCAATTTCCTCAGCCTCTTGCTTAGTTTTAGGCGCCTGCTCCTTAGATAGTCTAAAGCTCTGTGACAGTGGGGTTGATGCATGTTTTGCATTTTCCATTTTGAATTTCTGCAAGACCTTTTCAATGTAGTCAGTTTGAAGCATCCACACCCTTTTGCAGCCTCTATCCCTCAGAATATTTATGCCTAGGATCTTCCTAGCTTCTCCCAGATCCTTCATCTCAAAGCTAGACTTCAAATCCTCCTTAACTTTCTGAATTTCTGTCAAAGAAGGTCCTGCAAGCAGCATATCATCCACATAAAGTAATAGATAGGCAATAGGGGTTCTGCCTGACTTCTTTATGTAGATGCAGTCATCAAACTCTGATCTAATGAAGCCAATCTTCTTCATTTGTGCATCAAACTTCTTGTTCCACTGTCTAGGACTTTGCTTAAGACCATAAAGACTCTTTTGTAGCAAGCACACCTTGCTTTCTTCTCCAATCTTCACATAGCCCTCTGGCTGTTCCATGAAGATAGTCTCCTCTAGGTCACCATTTAGGAAGGCAGTCTTCACATCAAGCTGCTGCAATTCCCAATCTAGCTGATTCACCACAGCCAACAAAATCCTAATAGATGTGTGCTTAACAACCGGAGCAAACACCTCATTGAAGTCAACTCCTTCTTGCTGTGTAAATCCCCTTGCCACCAGCCTTGCTTTGAACCTGATTCTGTCTTTGTCAGTGGTCTACACCTTCTTTTTAAACAACCACTTGCAGCTGATCAGTTTTCTTTCTTTTCCATCTGTGTTCAGCTTGGATTTGTCCACAAAACTCCAGGTTTTGTTCTTGAGTAAAGACTCTATTTCTTCATTCATGGCTTGTATCCACCTTTCTCTATCTTTACTCTTCATGGCTTCTTTATAGGTGAGAGGATCTGCACCATCAACACTCTCTGCAGCACAAAGAGCATAGTAGACCACATCAGAAAATTTCTCAGGGGGCTTTGCTTTCCTTCTTCCTCTATCTCTTGCAATCTGATATTCTCTGTTAGGATCAGCTGTAGGCTCATTACTCCTTTGTTCCTGAGATGGAGTATCATCATTTTCAGACTCAGTTTCTGAGTCAGTAGCTCCACCTGCTCCTAGGCCAAGTCCCACAGGCTCCACCTTGAAGAAATCACCCTCAACTTCACTGGATTCCAGCTTCTCTTTCAGGTAGGGCATCTGATCCTCCAAGAACACCACATCCCTGCTCACAATTACTTTCTGTTTACCAGGCTCAATACACCAGAGTCTATACCCCTTAACACCCCTCTGATATCCCAGCAAGATACATTTCAGAGCCCTAGCTTCAAGCTTGCTTTGTCTAGCATGAGCATAGGCTGCACACCCAAACACCTTGTACTTTGAGTAGTCACTATGAGCTCCATACCACATGTAATCAGGGATTTCAGACTTTAGAGCAGTGGATGGACATTTGTTAATGAGATAGGCTGTTGTATACACAGCTTCACCCCAAAATCTGCTGCTCAGACCAGAACTGAGTAGCAAGCACCTTACCCTCTCTAGGATAGTCCTATTCATCCTCTCTACAATACCATTTTGTTGAGGATTATTAGGAACAGTTCTGTGCCTCCTCATACCCTTCTCTTTGCAAAACAAGTCAAACTCAGCAGATAAGTACTCTAAGCCATTATCAGTTCTTAGGCATTTAACACTCCTTCCCTTCTCTAGCTCCACCTCCTTACACCACATCTTGAATTTTGTGAATGTTTCTGACTTTTCTTTCAGTATGTACACCCACAATTTCCTAGTGTAGTCATCAATAATAGCAAGGTAGTATTTCCCACCACCAATTGAGCTTACAGGTGAAGGGCCACAGAGATCACTATGTATGTAGTCTAATGGGGCTGTAGATGAGTGAGTACCTGTTGAATAGGGTGCCTTCTTTGCTTTACCAAGTATGCATTGCTCACATGGATCCATTTTCTTGAATTCTCCAGGAATCAGACCCTTCTTGATGAGTTCTTTCATGGTCCCTTCAGCTGGGTGGCCCAGCCTCATGTGCCACAGCTTCAAGGGCTCTTCTAAAACCGCATTGCTCTCTCCACCAACTGCCTTTGCATTAAGATAGTAAAGCACATGCTCTCTGTCAGCCTCCATCATTACTGCATTCCCAGATTTCACAAGCATCTTTCCCTGACACATCACAATGGTGAAACCCTTCTCATCCAACATTCCCAGTGATATGAGGTTCCTTTTCACCTCTGGAATGAACCTCACTCCAGTCAGAATCTTCATTGAGCCATCTTGCAAACTTAGCTTCACATTCCCTATCCCTTTGATCTGACACACATGGTTATTGCCAAGAACTACAGTCCTTGATGCTTCCTGAAGATCATGAAACCAAGATTTGTTGGGGCACATATGGAAGCTGCACCCTGAGTCCATTATCCACCTGTGACTGATCCCATTATCACTGATATTCATAAGTTGAGCAGGGGGATCAGTACTCTCCACACAATCAGAAGTGTTGTGGCCCTCAGAGGCTAGTTTTCTCTTCCACGCATGGCAATCCTTCTTCAAGTGCCCTGGTTTCTTGCACCAATAACATGCTCTGGTTTCCTTCTGAGCATCAGAGCTTGAGGGTTTTGTGCCCTCAAACTTCTTCTTGAAATTCTGCTTCTTGAACTTCTTCACATTCAAGGCCTCTGCAGCTTGAACATTAGAGCTTGCAGAGCCTCTGCTGGTGGTCTTCTGGAGTTCCTTAGCCATCAGGGCCGAGTAGACTTCTGCATAGGTGATAGGCTTATCTCTGCCATAGATGATTGCATCACTCAACTGGTCATAAGAGCTGGGCAAGGCATTTAATGTAAGAATAGCCTTGTCTTCATCTGAAATTTTAACATCCACAGAGCCCAGATCATCAATGATCTTGTTGAACTCCTCTAACTGCTCTATGATAGGTTTCTCTCCAGAGAAACTATAGGCATAGAGCCTCTTCTTGAGATACAGCCGGTTAGCCAATGATTTGGCCAAGTAAACTTCATCCAACTTATCCAAGATCTCCACCGCAGTCTTGGCTTCTTGAACATCCCTCAAGACTTTATCTCCAAGGCACAAAATCACTGCAGAGTGTGCCTTGAGCTGCATCTCCTCCATCTTTATTTGTGCTTTATCATCAAGCACTGGAGCCTTTCCCTTTTCCTCAGGTTTTGAAAGCACTGCAGCCAAGCCTTGTTGGATCAAAACCGCCTTCATCTTCATCTTCCACAGGCCATAGTCATTCTTGCCTGTGAATTTTTCTGCATCAAGCCTTGCTGCCATTTCTGAAACTGCTTGAACTTCTGCAAATCAGCTTCAAACCTTTCCCACAGACGGCGCCACTTGTTAGGATTAACACACAAGGCTTACACACTCTTGAATAGATCACACACACTCACTGTAATGTGAAGTACTCACACACTTATGCAGAAAACACACACTCTCACACTTAGAGTAGAGAAGATGAAATCTTGGAGAGAAAACTGGAAAACTCTTTTATTGAATGAATACACTCTACCTACATACAATCGGTATTGAGCTATTTAAAGCTCTATATCCAAGTAGCAACTGCTACTAACTAACTAACTACAAGAATCAAGAAAGCAACAAAGCTAACTGTTACATTCTAACAAACTAACTGCTATTTCCAACGGCTAGTTCTTCTAGCTTCCTTCTTCACTTCATTAGCCTTTAGCTTAGCTTTTTTCTTCCTTTTTTTGCAACTGAATGAGCACTCCCATTCTTACAATAGTCAAGAATTTTTTTGCACTATTTAGATCATTTCAATATTATATCACACTAGTGTCACTAGTCTCCTAATATAAGGAAACTTTCGGATTTACAATGCAGCCTTTACTAATCGGTAGCCAAATATATTTAGAATGAGAAATAATGTTTTACTTCTGCAAGGTACTGACGGAGTCATGTACTGTGATGACTTGTTAGGCCATCCACAACGTTGTCACTATATCGTCCCTTAAAACACTATTTGCGGGCCCCATTGTACTTTTTTACTCCATCCCTTAATTAAGGGACAGAACCTGCAACCCTCCGTCCCTTAACCGTCCCTTAAATTACTATTCATTCAATTTCATTTTGTTATTTTTTCCAACAAATTCAATTAATAAAAACACACTTCATTAAAAATAAAATAACATTACAACATAAAATTCGTAAAAAATTAAAAAACATAATTAAAAATCCTAAAAAAATTAAAAATACATAATTTAATTTCCTCCACCAAAGTTTGTCCAAATGTGCTCCATGAGATCATCTTGGAGTTGGGCGTGGGCGGAAGAGGCTGCTCGGAAGGATGTCGACCATGTTCTCCATGAATCACGAACGAGCTGGGGCTTTGATAATGTTGAATCGCGCTTGGAGAACCCCGAACGCCCGCTCCACATCCTTCCGAGCAGCCTCCTACTTCTGCGCAAAAAGCGCCTACTTTGCGTTCACATAGCGCACGTCTTCACGAAGGTTGGCCACTTCGGGTAGATGCCATCGGCAAGATAGTACCCCATTCTATAGCGCCGGTTGTTAGCGGTGAAGTTGATGGCCGATGCTTTACCATCCAAAACTTCGGCGAAGAGGTCGGATTGCTGGAGCACGTTTATGTCGTTGTTCGAGCCGGGGACCCCGAAGTACGCATGCCAGATCCATAGCCGGTAGTCGACGACGACCTCGAGTATAACGGTCGGGTGGGTGCCTTTGTGGCCGCTCGTGTATGACCCCCTCCACGCCACCGGGCAATTCTTCCATTGCCAGTGCATGCAGTCGACGCTGCCAAGCATCCCGGGGAAGCCATCACTTGTTCGTGAAGGCGGAGCAGGAACTGACAATCTGTCGTGCTTGGATTCCGGAGAAATTCTTCGGTGAAGGCTGTCCGGACGCCTTTGCGGAATTGGAGCAAACATATTCTCCCAGTGTTGTCTCCAATGTGGAGGTATTCGTCAAACACATCCGCCGTTTGTCTAGTCGCAAGCTGATGGATTGCTGCAGTATATTTCTGCATTGTCGTGTGGCTGGGACGGCCGACGGCCGACGGCGTCGAACCTTTCCTGGAAGAACTCTTCCCAGCCCGCCAATGTATTTGCGATGTGGAGAAATAGTGGTCACTGCATGCGGAGACGGCGACGGAAGTACGTATCTCCCCACACCGGATTATCGCAGAAGTAGTTGCGGACTAACCTTGCGGCGGCTTCCTCCCGGTTACGATGGATGTAAGTCCTGGAGCGTATTTGGGGCGGCGCGGCTTCCTCTGCTTCCCGGCATCGATCTTCTTCAAGTGATTCTTCCATTATTTGACGCATTTGCTCATATGGATCCATGAGATCAATTAAATTTGGGGGAAGAATAAAAGAGAGATGATTTGAGATGAAAATTGGAGAGGAAATGGAGATGATTTGGGAAGAATATATGTGCAGTTGTGTGTGAAATGAGGATTAATTATGAGTATTTATAGAGTAAAAAAAAATTGGAAATGGCTATAAATTACGGTAACATTACCGTTTTCACAATTTATTTTTTTTTTATTTTGATTTTTGACGAATCCCACTCGCGGGCCGGCGAGTGGGCGTCACACATCGCCTGGGAGCTCGCCACGTCGCCTCGGCGGGTGGCGAGACGTCACGCGATTGGTCACTGCGGGACGGGTTGCGGGACGTTCTGGGGACGGGTTGGTGACGGGACGAGACGCTGCAACGCATCCCGTCCCGGTTCCGTCACTGCGGAATGAAACACGGGCCACCCGCGTAACGCGTTGCGGGTGGCCTTATACTACCCAACTACAATGCCAAAGACTTAGAATTGTTTGAATTTAGACATTAAATACTCGTAAAGCATATCTGAAATGTATAAGAAAACTTAATTGATAAAATTACTTCTTTTCATAACGTGTAAAAGTGAGTTTGGAGTTTATCGCATACAAGCAACTATTCGGATCGAATCATGCCTTTTCCAGTATACCAACTCTAACAATCTCCCACTTATACTTGATAAGGCTCATTTCATGCATTGATTTAGGGGTAAAATGTACGCTACTTGATCGGTTTATCGTGCAAAGCAAGTGTTAAATGTGCAGGAATGCCGCTTGACCATGGCAACAAGGCCAAACTGATCAAGCAAGTACAATAGGCGAAAAGAGGCCAGAAATCGGGAGAGTTGATCAAGGGGAATAACCAAGCAGGCAAGGAGGGGACCACAAGCTTCCAGAAGAAGGACACATGAGGCTATGAGCTGGATGGTGCGCAACATTCTGTTATCAATGACAACGTTCTAGAAGGGGACATGTGCTGATATATGAGACGCAAGGACGGAGCTGAGTCACTAATCTGTTACAGAAAAGTGTCGTCGTTCTAGAAGGAAAGCACGTAGCAATCAATGAGTCGCTCACTCTCAGCGTGAGCGAATATTCCCTGCCAAGATCGTTATCCAGCCGGAGGTCGTGCCTATAAATAGAGAATGTGCCACCACATTAGAGATCCGATCCTTTACTTTCCGTCTTTAGTTTAGTTTAGTTTAGTTTAGCTCTCTAGTTTAGTTCAGTTCTGCAGATAGCTTAGATAAAGTAATGCTTAGTTAGAAAGTGCGATTGAAGGAGCGCTGCAGAATACTTGATATCTGTCGGCGTATTCTTAAGTTTCCCACTGAGGATCTCCTCGGTTTACTTGCTTTCGTAGTTCCGAAGTGTTAGCTTATTTTAAATTTCACGCTGTACTTTTTCTGAGTTTTAGATTTAATCAAAGTTACTTTCGTCTTCATCATCGTACTTACTGTTCTAAGTAGTTAAATTTCATTCCTATCTGAAATGCACTTGACCCAGTAGTTAAAATTTCCTTGATCAAGTTAGTAAGTTAAGTTCTGTCTAGAGTAAAATCAGTAATTAAAAACTCCCAAAGTTAAAGTGTGGCAGCAGTCAACCCCCTGTTCACTACTCACACACTTGATACACTAGCTTCTCTGTGGGATCGACCCCGAACTTGCCGCTTTACTGTTAAAGTAGTGCAAAATTGGGAGTTTATAAATTACTTTGGAAGGAAACGAGTGAGAACGAGATTGCATTGATCAAGTGGCAACGGCATTTCCTAACTGATCCAACCGGTTTGGTTATCTTCCATATAACTTGATCCATTCACGCCCATTCTCGAGCCCCTTCCAATACTCAAAATGCTTTCGAGTATATCCAATTGCCAAACTCTCCCACTTATATTGAAAGCAGTTTGATGCTTATGATGCATCGAACTACCAATCTGTTCACATGACTTTTAAACGTCTTGCTTGGAAGACAATTTGTGGAAGGATATATCGGGTTGCTCTCTAATGCAATCTTGATTGACCACCTTAATGCCTTATATGTGCATTTTAGCCTTAATAATATGACAATTTCTCTCTATGTGCTTGTTATCCTTGAAGGCTCGTGATTCCCTTTAGTTAGCCGCTTAACTAGAGTAACAACAATAAATTGTACTCTTCACATTCAATCCTTTAGTAAGTTTTTGAGCTAGACAACTAACTTAGTAGGTTTCGAATGAGCCACACGTTTAGCTTTTATGGTGAAGCTCGTGATGCATTTCTACTTCTCACTCTTTCATATCATATTTATGCTTTTTAAGACTAAATAGTCAGAGGGTTAACTTTCTCAAGTACCAGTTAGTCTTAAAGTCTGAATCGCTATAATCCGCATGACAAAGGTCGGATGCTTGGTAAGCTAGACCACACTGTTTGGTCCTTCTCAGTCATTATAGCATAATCTCTACCGCGGTCTAATATTCCAACTCGTCGTAATTTCCCAAGTGGTATTTTCTCTCACTCCTAAATTTAGAGCTTTGATAGTTTATTTCCAATGCAATGTTAACACTCTTAAGAATGAGTAATTGACTAGAAAATGTGAAGTACTAGAATCTAACTGATGGAGTGATGAGAGTAACAAACTATTCATCTATAAAAAGAAGATAAAAGTCCTCCTTTGTAGTGGTATAATAACTCAAGTACATTAGTATATAATGACGTAAGTTTGATGTATATAATATTGAAAAAATATGTGTTATTTTGAATTAGTGGTATATAATGACATAAGTTTGATGTATATAATATTGAAAAAATATGTGTTATTTTGAATTATATATATATATATATAGGGGTATGATAAAATACAAACTCTCTAAAATACAAACTATATAAACTTTAATCATACTCACTTAATACAATTAATCAACGGTTAATATAAGAGATTTTTCTAATGTCAACATTTTGACATCGAAAAATCAGAATTTGGACACCCCCGTCGACAGAATTTGTACACTCCGTACATCCCCCCGGTGACATAATTTGTACATTCCGTTGACATCGACCCCCGGTGACAGAATTTGTACAGTCCGTTGACATATTTTGTACACTCCGGTGACATAGTTTGTATAGTTTGTATTTTAGAGAGTTTGTATTTGATCACACCTATATATATATATATATATATATATATATATATGATGTTGTTCGGCGTTTAAGGTTTAAGAGTGGTTCGGTATTGATCACAATCCTATATATATATATATATATATATAGGTCCATGAACAATTGAGATTTTTTAGGCTAATTGAGAAATGAGATGCAACATCAGCCACTAATTTTTATTAAATGAGTGGTCCAGATTTTGTCACACAAAAAATATTTTTAGATTAATTTATTATGAAAGGGTATAATGGTCATTTCGTGGTTTAGTTTTGGGTTCTTCGGCCTTCAATCGCGATTTTGGTGAGATTAGCGATTTCTGTGAGATCTCTCTGATTCAATTGATTCCAACGCTTTCTGATTCAATTGATTCGAAAATTAGAACACAGACTATTTCAACGATCTCTGATTCGACGATTCCTCAGCATATCAATTTTTGAAAAAAATGATAATTCGACGGAGTTTGGTTGAATCTGAAGTTTTTAGGTTGATTTTATCGACTTTGATTATGTTTTTATGCTTTATTTGTTGATGCCCAGTCGAATTTGTTCCTAATCAGTTTTTTTTTCTTTTTCATCTTTAGCTTCGAGTTCAATTCGTAATCAATACCTAAGGTGTTATCTGATGGATTCTTCATCTTATTCCGAGTCGACGTCGACGAATGGTGAAGGTAATTTGGATTGGTTTTCATTAACATGACTTTTTTGTACTTTGTTGGTGAATTATACTCTGTTGACATAAATGCACAGCTGTTGATATTTGAATTGATGTTCTGTTGACATAAATGCAAATTCTTTTGACATGATGTATGTTACATGTTAAATATTCTATATAGTTATACTCTTTGTTGACATACAAAATAGTTGTATGCAAAATGCACTCTCCCTTGGCTGAAGCCACTGCTGTGGTGTTTATTGGTGGACGAAGGTGTTATGGGTAGGGTTGACAGTCCATGATAGGATGTCTAAGATGTTGGAGTTGGTGCTGCGTATTTTGAGATTTTGATTCTAGTGTGGGTCAGTTAAGATATGCTAGTTGACATTATGTTCTGGCTTGAATTGATGTTCTGTTGACATAAATGCAAATATGGTGACATGATGTATGTTACCTGTTAAATATTCTATATAGCTATACTCTTTGTTGACATTTTGTTGACATACAAAATAGTTGTATGCAAAATACACCCTCCCCTGGCTGAAGAACCCCTGCTGTGGTGTTTGTTGGTGGAGGAAGGGGTTTTGGGTAGGGTTGAGAGTCCATGATAGGATGTCTGATATGTTGGTGCTGCTTATTTTGAGATTTTGATTCTGGATTCTGGTGTGGGTCAGTTAAGATATGCTAGTTGACATTATATATTTTAGGTTGTTGACATATTTTCCCATTATGTTGTAGGATCTGTTATTCCAATTTGCAACGCTGAGTTGAGGCCTTATGAAGGTCAAAATTTTTCTTCACTTGAGGAGGGAATTTTCTTTAATGAAAAGTATGCTCAAGAGGCTTGTTTTGATTGTCGAAGATTTGGAAATATGTCTAGTGGTGGTGTTATTACTTTTCAGTATGTTGTTTGCAACAGACAAGGTTTTCATACAGTTGATCCGTTGGATGTCGATGTAAGTATATCTGAGGATGTGAACGTGTCAGATGATGATGAAGTAACTTCAAAGAAGAAACGCAGACGTGGCACAAAAAGGTGTGGATGTGGAGCAAGGATCAGTTTCAAGTTTTTTTCTAATTGTGGTGTTAAATATTATCTTGTGCATCAATTCATTGAGGAACACAATCATGCTATGTGTGACAAAGATCATAAGCGATTTATGAAAGGAAATCGCAGTATGAATGATGTTCATCACAAGTTTGTTGAAGATAAAGCTAACATCGGTCCTACTTCAACTTTCAACTTATTAAATGAGTTTTTGGGTGGTTTTGATGTTGTTGGGTGTACGTTGAATGATGTTAGGAATTGTTCTCGTGATATTAAAGAGAAACTGAAAGAAGTGGATGTTCAAATTATCCAAAATCAGATGCAAGAGAAGAAGAGAATTTGTGAAGGCTTTTTTTACAAATATCAATTATCACGTGATGATAATAAGTTAGTGAGCTTATTTTGGTTTGATGCTGAGTCTCGGAAATATTACCATATGTTTGGAGATGTTGTAGCATTTGATACAACATATTCGACAAACAGGTAGTTTATTTATTATACTGTGTAATTGACATACATAGTAGTTAGTTGACTTAGCAGTTGACATAGTAGTCAACATAGGATATATCTGTAGTTGACATTGGTTATTATTAAAAAGTTGTTGATGTTTTGCGTTGATCTATTTGTTCAATAGGTATCGTATGGTGTTTGGTCCATTTATCGGGAAAGACAATCACGGGTGTCCTATTGCATTTGGAGCTGGTTTCGTATCCAGTGAGAATTGTGATGTATTATCATGGCTTTTCACTGTGTTTGTTGAATGCATGGGTGTTGCTCCAGGGATCATAATCACAGACCAAGATTGGGGAATGAGGCTTGCAATTGAGAAGGTATTATCTGGTACAAGACATCGTTTGTGCATGTGGCATATTATGAGCAAGTTGTTTGAGAAAATACCTAAATCCTTTTCTGATAGGGAAAAGTTTAGTAAGGAGTTTAAGGCTTGTGTTTGGTCAGAATTGTTAGATCCGGATGAGTTTGACATAATATGGACTGGTATTGCTGAAAAATATGGTGTGGAAGATCATAAATGGTTTAAGGGCATGTTTGCTATTAGACATTTGCGGATCACAGCCTACTTTAGAGATGTTCCTATGGGTTCTTTAATGAGAACAACATCTTTTTCAGAATCTGAAAACAGTTTTTTTAAGAGGTACTCGAAACCGTTGTTTAATTTTGCTGACTTCACTCTTCAGTATAATAATGCCATTGATGCTCAAAGGAATCAAATTGAAAAGCTTGACTATTATGATTCTATAATCTCTCCAAAATATGCCACTGATTAGAATTTGAGAAGCAATTGGCATCTGTATACACGGATAGGATGTTTAGAGTTGTACAAGAATTGATTTCTGAGGCTAATAGAGTTGTCGGATGATTAGCATGTCCACTTTGGAGAACATCGAGGTCTTTAAAGTTTCTGATGCTAGAAAGAAGACCTTAACAGTTAGACATGAGATAGAGACTGAGTCATTTGATTGTGAGTGTAAACTATTTGAAAGGTGGGGTTATCTATGCAGCCATCTTTTCTTCGTCCTCAGAAACAAAGATGTCAACAATATTCCAGAGAAGTATATTGGTAACCGGTGGCTGAAAAGTGAATTATTGAAGGCAGTTCATGGTATGTGAACTGTTTCCTATAGATATTTCAGTTTATTTGTCATATGTTGCTCAAACAGGACGACGTCATTCTCTGTATGTAACAAAAACACTCATGTTTAGTATATTTCAATTTTGTGTTGACATAAACTATATAGGTTGTTGACATGTTACAGATTTAGTGTTCATATAATTTATATAGGATATTGACATGTTATATGTTTGCAGGTTCTAACGAAGATGACAAGCTACAAATTGGTAACAGGTGTCATGGACGTTACTTTGGTCTATATCAACGCGCTTTTAAGAATAAAAATCATCTGATTGCAATGGATAATTTGCTTGCGGGTATTGGTCCTCAAATTTTTACTAATGACACTACTGGATCTTCATCAGTTGATAAAAATGATTTCATCAAGAACATATATGGTATTGTTGTACCTGAAGAAATAACTGCACATGCTCCAGATGTGGTTAGTACAAAGGGAGGTGCAAATGACAAGAAAAGCAGGATTAAGTCGAGCATAGAGAAAGCAATTGAAAAAGCAAGTAAACTTCATAGGCGTTGTGGAAAGTGTCATAAAGTGACTGATCATAATGCCAGGAGTTGTGGCAGAAAGTAGACATAATTGTTCTTTTTTAACAAACAAAGTTGTTTTTTAGTTTTAACATATGCTACAAGTTATTGACATTTTCTTTTTAGTTGTTGATATTTGATTTTGCACTCTGACTTTTGGCACTGGAATCTCCCAGAATGAAACAACATTCTGTTGTCAGTGCAATAAAATTCATGTTAGTTACAATTAAAATTATGTCAAATATATATACTAGCCATGTCAGCAACTAATATAATTATGTCAACTATGGTGCATCTCATGTCAACAACACATACAAGTCATGTCAACTACGGTATATATCGTGTCAACTACATGTACAAGCCATGTCAACTATGTTACATACTATGTCAACTACACATAGAACGATGTCAACTACAATTATAAGTCATGTGAACAACAATCATAAGAAAAAATAGTTGTTGACATTTAATAAGAAAAAATAGTTGTTGACATTTAATTCTAGTTGTTGACATTTGATAAGAAAAAATAGTTGTTGACATTTAATTCTAGTTGTTGACATTTGATAAGAAAAAATAGTTGGTGACATTTAATTCTCGTTGTTGACATTTGATATATTACTATATACTGCATGGTTTAAAAATCAGTTTGAGATAATTGTTTTACATATCCATCTAAAAAACATGATAAGATCAAATTTCCAAACCATTTTTTGTTCAAAATCAGAATAAAACAGTTGTTTACTTCTTGCTTCTACAGCTAAACCATTCCTTGAACTTGTTCTGTAACTCAGGCAATCTGTGCTTGTTTGCTGTCATCCAGTTGTCAACGACGTGTACTATATCCATACACTTCTTGTTGCTCCCTGATGTAAGCATCGCTTCGCAATATCTTCCTCTGAGAATCTGTAGAATCTTTGTGCCACGTGGAAAAAAGCCAATATTCAATTCCCTTCCCTTTCTGCCAAAGTAAGTTTCCATGTGTCTCATCAAATATATACCAATGTCTTCTTTATTGGTGCTTGTGGCCCAATCTAAAGGAACAACTTTGTATGGAGACTTCTTTATATTTTCTGATAGCTCTGATATGTTCGTCTCTTTGAAATATGCCTCAAACATATATTTCTACAAATATATAAAAAAAACTAAACTAAACTATTTATACAAAGCATTTCGACAAGATGCATAAATTATGTCAACAAAATGTAAACATAATGTCAATTTTATTGAAAAAAGCATACCAGTATTCCAACATCAAGGTTATACTTTTCTAATGGTTCCTTGTCTTTAGGTGGTTTGACACTATCTATTATCTCAATTTTGTTGACCTTCATCCAAAATACCACAAGGTAGTAATAGCCACTTGTAAAAACTGGGAAGAAGACCTGTATAACATGAGAGAAAATATTAGAGAAAAGAATTTGACAACACCTGTCCAAATTTATGTTGTTGACATTGTGAGACCTCTGTATAAAAATAAATTTGTTACCAAATCAATTTTTCTCCAATCGAAATCTTGTATTCTACTAGTCTCTTGATCAATTCGGGACATAAAGTTGTTCTTGGATTGCAATGGATTCCAATGAGGCTCCCGATTTGTTATATTCAAATACTGCATTCAACATTTTTTGTGAGTGAAATATTTCATTCAAATAGTTTTCATATAAATTTAGATTACTCACACATGGGGATGTAGTTAGAAACAGGCGTGGAGGTGACGTTTCTGCCTTTTCTTTTTCTCTGAAGTTCAGGTATGTTGCCCATACATCAATTACACATATACTGATTTTTATATGGGGTTTCAGAGATGAAAACACTCCTCTGCTTGCCCAAACAAAGCCATTAGTGTAAGCACATATATCACTGAAATGAAAGCGTGAAGACAACATTTAAACATCATTCATAAATTATGTTAACTGCATAGAAATTTAAAAGTTATTCAAAGAATAAAATAATGCATACTCATTTGTTCCTTCAGTTTTTACTATGTAGTAGTAGATATCTCTTTCATCTGGATTCAGGGTTGGTTTCATATGCACAGCTCGTATTTCAAATGGTGAGCGTAGCACTTGGCTAGGACGCATTTCAGCACGAGTTCGTCTCTCTCTAGCTTCAGCCAGTGGAATCTCAGAGATTGGAACAGGGTTCTGTTGTCCGTGAATTTAATGTTACTTACAATTACAAATCATGTCAATTATATTATACTAACCATATCAATAACTAATATAATTATGTCAACTACGATACATATCGTGTCAACTGCACATACAAGTTATGTCAACTACTCTACATGCTTTGTCAACTACACATGCAAGCCATTTTAACAACTATTACAAGCAATGTCAACAACAATTTAGTCATTTTTTAAAAAATAATAAGGTTAATTTTACTTATTTTACCTGGTAGACAGTCATTCTTCTCTCTGCGTTTTCAGAAGTTTTTTCTTTTTCCTCATGCATCTTCTATTTCCCTTTATATCCTTGTTTTTGCACGTTCCATTCAGAAGGTGTGTCACCCATTGTTTCAAGACCCTCTTGCATCATATACTCAACAATTGAGCATGTAGCTGCATCCTCCCTGTCTTCCTGAAACTCCATATATACAATCTGTATTTGCTACTGAAACTCCATGCTATACCATGTCAATTATATATTTATCTATGTCAACTACGATATCCACAATGTCAATAACTTATATAAAATCTATAAAATTTATATACAAAGCTTCTAGAGTTTAAGATAATCATTATAAATTGTACATGTTCATTTATGATATCAACAATGGTGTTTGTGGCCTTGATTGCTTCTTCATTGTTGCTGATTTCACAATCACCACATACTTTTGATAATATGTGCAAGGCATGTTGTGTTCTTAACTCTCTATCAGCTTCAACTTCTTCTTGAATTTCCAACTCACTTCCACTGTTCTCAGATCCTATTAGTGATGCCAGTGTGTTGTCATGCTATGAAGCATTGACTTCTTGTTGTTGGAGAGATGGGGATGCTGTCCATGGAGATCCTAGTATGGTTGTCAAGATAGGATAGTTTGATTCGTTATGGTCATCACAAATCATGTTCTCCTTCCTTTGTTCGTCTTCTTCAACAGACTGTCTGACCTCTTCAGGTTTACCAACTGGTGAGGTAGGTAAGTTATCTTTGTTTCTTTGTTCTACAGCCTGTTCAAAAATTTGTTCAACAATGTTACTTTCTAAACTGTAGGAATAATCCAATGTCAACTAAGAGAAACATATATCAACAAAATGATGTATTAATATCATTATAGGTTGTTTATGTACTTACTTTATCAGAGAAATCTCTCAATCTGAAAGTTGGAAATTCATTCAAATCTTCAATTGTTTCGTTTGCTTTTTCAGCATTCCGTATTGAATCAAACACAGATTTCCAGTTATCAACACCAACATCGTTGTCTATATTATATGACTGCGACAAATGGAGAAAAGTGTCACTCACAGAGGCAACTGGAGACTTTTGGCTTCCAATTGCACTTCTATCAATATCACAAATAAATCCGAATAAATCATTATTCTTGATCTGTGACGAAGCTTCTTTGAGGACTCTCACAAGGTTGGTCCTGCCATCATTTATCTGCTTGATGTATTTTACTAAATTGGCCACCATATGTGATGGGAGTATGTTCTGAGAAGAAGATCCAACTCCACTTTCATTTACATCAAGGCTTTTTTCTTCATTCCCTTGCTGCTGCTCCTCCTGTATGAAATCTTTTGGGAGTAGGTCCTGGAAAGACCCAACCGCACAGTCATCAGGAATCTGTTGTTGAGGCATCTGCTCCTCCTCCTCATCCTCCTGTTTCTCCTCCTCCTCCTGCTCCAGATTACGGACATATCTCTTCTTTATACATCCTAAACCAAAAACTCCTTCACTGGTCTCTCTATCTTCTCTAGCCTGAAGATGCTCACTTTTCCATCCTTTCATTAATGGAAATGTTTGAGGAACAGGACGCTTGTCTTGTGTAAGTCTGTCTAAGTAGCAGAGCTGCATATGTTAAAAAATGCATGTCAATTACTGGTGTGTAGTGTCAACTGAATACACAAGCCACTTAAATAACTAATTTAACTTATGTCAACCATAGTACAAGCTATATCAACTACACATACAAGTCATTTCAATAAGTAATGTAATGCAAAATGTAAAACATACCATGTGGAAGGGAAGTGGTCCTGCAAAGGCGTTCTTCTCTGTCTTCGACCAATTTCCGATAGCAAACTTGAGCACAGAGATTGTATATGAACACCAGTTGATATTTCTCACATTATCCAAATCATCAATTATCTCTCTAATCTTAGATTTTATCATTCCACATGTTGAAGGCTCAATCAATGCGGATTCTAATAGGACCAAGAACAATCTCTTGAACTGTGGTCCTCCTTCATGATCTGCTAACATAAGCTGTTCAACAGCTTTATGGTTCACATTTTCTGGTTTCGTATCACATTGTTCTGCTAACTCCCTCATTAAAGGTGCATTACTTTTCCACTTCTATCTGCAGTAAGTAATGTCACCTCTTGGAAATCCATATACAAGCTCCACATCCACTTCCGTGATATGAATATTTTTCCCATTATAAAGCTTTATCTTACACTTTTCTTTATCAAAGCTCTTCAACAAAGAAAATGTTAATCTACTAGGAATGTACTCAATTCTGTAATGCAAGACACTCTCAAAACCCATCTCCTTCATAGAATTAATCTGTGCCTCATTCAATTGGCTTATTGCAACAACAAAACACAAAGGCTTCCTTTCCACTAGAAGCCTTTGAGATACATTTTCAGCAATCTGACTCTGTTTTTCATCCTCTACACTTTTCTTTTGTTTTTTCTCAACAATCATTAACTCTTTCTGAGATACCGAGGTACTCCTATTTCGCTTTGATATTTTTCTATTTTCTAGTTTAAAATGAAACACAATAAATCTATATCAATAATAAGTTTGGGCATTAAGTATACTCTATTAATAAATCCAAAATGAAACACAATAAATCTATATCAATAACTCTTTCAGGTTCAATCTACAGCCATCCTAACAGCCATTCAAACAAATCCTTAACTGGTTATTATAGCTATGTCTATAGCTATGTCAATAAGTATTGTATGAAATGATCCTTAACTATGTCAATAACTATTATAGCTATGTCAATAGCCATGTCAAACAAATCATATACTCAGTTCAAACAAACATATACTCTGTTTTATAACTATGTCAATAGTTATTGTATGAAATGAAACACAATAAATCTATATCAATAACTCTTTCTGGTTCAATCTACAGTCATCCAACAACTATTCAAACAAGCATATACTGTTACTCCCTCCGTCCCGGACTACTTGCACTTATTTCCTTTCTGGGCGTCCCAAGTTATTTGCACTCTTTCCATTTTTAGTAAAAATTATCACCTACAGCCGCAATTGTTGACTTTGCTATACACTCATTCCTTAATCTCCGTGCCGAAAAGGAAATGTGCGAGTAGTCCGGGACGGAGGGAGTATTATAGCTATGTCAATAGCTATTGTATGAAATGTCAATAATCTTAAAAATTTAAACAAATCCTTAACTGGAAGGTGATGCTTCCAATTGCGATTCTATCATGGCTAATCAATAAAAAAATTCAGCAGAAATCGAATTCATAAGTAAATAAATCAAGATTTGATTTAATACACTAAAATCGAAGCAATATACTTAAAATTTGAATCAATCGCTGAACCTGAAGAAGTCGGAACCACCGCTGAAGAAGTCGGAACCACCGCTGATGTGGAACGCTGATTCTCTTCGATCGGTGCTTCAACCGATTCAGCTACAATCGGGGCTTCAACCGCTTCAGCTACAATCGGCGCTTCAGTCGATTCTCTTTGAATCGTCATTGTAGAAATTTATGAAGTCGACTTTGAAGCGTTGATGAAGGTTTTCGATTTGAATTTTGAAGATCAGCAAATTTGTGTTTGCATAGAAGATATTTCACCGAGGGTTTTAGAAATTGATTTCAAATCTAATTTTATTTTTTCCACCATTTGATTAATGAAATGACACTTATACCCCCGTGTTGACATAATGTGATAGATGTTGACATTTAGTTAATCTTGTGGATTAGTGGCTGATATTGCATCTCATTTCTCAATTTAGCTAAATAATCTCAACCTAACAGGACCCTATATATATATATATATATATAGGGGTGCATTATAATGATAACCCCAATTTCCGTAATAACCCTATAACTAAATCTGGACCACACATTTTTAAAATCACGTGGTCTAGATTCAAACTTAGCTTTCCTTCATAAAAAAGGCGCAGAGGGTAAATATGTCATTTCGCTTATTTAATTTCTGAATTTCGCTCATGATAAAATTTACGTATCCAAATTTTGCTCATTTAAATACGTAAAATCTTTCCCATGATATACAGATGTGTGAGGTTCAGTTACACGTATGTATGAGGTTCAGTTATACGTAAAATCTTATTTCCCATGATATACAAATTTCGCTCATTTAAATACAAAAAAATCTTATTTAAGTATCATTTTATCATTTTATCAGTCAAAAGTATCATTTTATCAACTCAGAGTATCATTCTATCCGGCAAAACTATCATTCTATGCAATAAACCTAACATATATCATTTTATCATTTTATCAGTCAAAAGTATCATTTTATCAACTCAGAGTATCATTCTATCCGGCAAAACTATCATTCTATGCAATAAACCTAACATAATCATTTTATCATTTTATCATTTTATCAGTCAGTCATATCATTTTATCAACTCAGAGTATCATTCTATCCGGCAAAACTATCATTCTATGCAATAAACCTAACATATATCATTTTATCAGTCAGTAAAAAGTATCATTTTATCAACTCAGAGTATCATTCTATCCGGCAAAACTATCATTGTATGCAATAAACCTAACATATATCATTTTATCAGCCAGTCAAAAGTATCATTTTATCAACTCAGAGTATCATTCTATCCGGCAAAACTATCATTCTATGCAATAAACCTAACATATATCATTTTATCATTTTATCAGTTAGTCAAAAGTATCATTTTATCAACTCAGAGTATCGTTCTATCTGGCAAAACAATCATTCTATGCAATAAACCTAACATATATCATTTTATCATTTTATCAGTCAGTCAAAAGTATCATTTTATCAACTCAGAGTATCATTCTATCCGGTAAAACTATCATTCTATGCAATAAACCTAACATATATCATTTTATCATTTAATCAGTCAGTCAAAAAGTATCATTTTATCAACTCAGAGTATCATTCTATCCGGAAAAACTATCATTCTATGCAATAAACCTAACATATATCATTTTATCATTTTACGTGATATTTGGCGAAATTCAGAAATTAAATGAGGGAAATGACATATTATCATTTTATCAACTCAGAGTATCATTCTATCCGGCAAAACTATCATTCTATGCAATAAACCTAACATATATCATTTTATCATTTTACGTGATATTTGGCGAAATTCAGAAATTAAATGAGGGAAATGACATATTTACCCCCGCGCTTTTTTTTGAAGTAAATCTAAGTTTGAATCTCAACCACAAGATTAGAAAATATGTGTGGTTCAGATTTGGTTATAGGGTTATTACGTGATTTAATGGTTATCATATGATCACAACTATATATATATATATATATATAGGGTTGTGTTAAAGATAGAACCATTCTTAAGTGTAGAACCAATCTTAAATGTAGAACCAAGGCCAAATTTGGATTGAAAACATGATTAGTGGGGTGGTTAGTGGGGTGGTTATAACCGATGCATTGTGATTATGTATGAAATTTGATCTTGACCATCCTTTTTCCTCATCCAATGGATGAAATGTAGTTCTAGGTTATACACTTTAGATTGTTTTGTATATAAGACAACCCTATATATATATATATATGTATATATATATAGGGTCCTGTTAGGTTGAGATTATTTAGCTAAATTGAGAAATGAGATGCAATATCAGCCACTAATCCACAAGATTAACTAAATGTCAACAGCTATCACATTATGTCAACACGGGGGGTATAAGTGTCATTTTGTGTTTTAATGTGTCGGATTGTTGACATGGCTTGTATGTCTAGTTGACATGACTTATAATTGTTGTTGACATGGTTTCTATGTGCAGTTGACATGGTTGTACGTGTAGTTGACATGGCTTGTAACACAGTTGACATGGCTTGTATGTATAGTTGACACGATATGTACCGTAGTTGACATGACATGTATGTGCCGTTGACACGATATGCACCATAGTTATCATAGTGTCACCAGCTTATATATCAAATGTCAACAACTGACAAACACTGTAACAAAAGCAAAATTGATCAATTGCGTAATCCTCTCGCATTTAGATCTGCTCGATTCTGGTCGCAGTTCCACCAACATGCAGATCGCACCGGCCTTGATCGCCTTCAGCCTCGACTTCTTCGACGCCTCCAGCATCTGCATCAGCAGCTTCAGCGCGCACGAGCTCGCCTTGTTGCAGATCTCGTCGGAGACGATCTTCAGCAACGATTTGAAGCGTGTCAATGGAAAATTGCTACTGGCCAATCCTCAATCACACCGACGAACCGCTGTGGCTCCTCCCTCCCGCCTCCACTTCCGCCTCCAGAAGCCATAGCGAAGTCGAGAAACGCCGCAGAGACAGAATCAACGCTCAGCTCTCCACTCTCCGCAAACTCATCCCCAAATTCGAAAAGGTATTTTTCCCTCTCTCTCGAATCAAATCAAAATCAAAATCAAAATCAAATTAAAATCGAATCAAAATTCTCACTAAATTGACCGATTCTGATCAATGTAGATGGACAAGGCGGCGCTATTGGGGCACGTGGTGGATCACGTGAAGGAGCAGCGGCAGAGGACGAAGGAGGCGAGCAAAATCAGCAGCGGCATGCCGAGCGAGATCGACGAGGTGATCATCGATCAGATTGAAGACGGATCGGAGCTGATCAAGGCGTCGATCGGCCGGAGCTCTTCGCAGAGATCGGGAGCGCGTTGAAAGCGCTGGAAGCCACCATTGTCGAAGCCGACATCACGAAGCCGACATACACCAGCACCCTCACCAGAATCCCCTAATTAAAATATGAAATTACCCTTCTGCCCTTTCATAATAAATTAATCTAAAAATATTTTTTGTGTGGCAAAATCTGGACCACTCATTTAATAAAAATGAGTGGCTGATGTTTCATCTCATTTCTCAATTAGCCTAAAAAATCTCAATTGATCATGAACCTATATATATATATATATATATATATATATATATATATATATAGAAAATGATCAATACAAAACTTGATCTCAATACAAAATCCAGACCAAATCCTGACCATGAGATTTGATAATCCAATGGTCAATAATTAAACAAAAACACGGAGGGTCATTGTAAAGCAGTTTTAGGTCATATTATAAACTTTGGGTTTGAGGTCATGTTAAGATCATTTCATGTCATCCTTACTATAATGACGTAAAAATAAGCTTACAATGACCTAAAAATGAGTTTTGTATGCTTGGTTCTTCATTTTTGTATTAAGAATGAGTTTGTATAGATCAAAACCCTATATATATATATATAGAGTCGTGATCATATGATAACCCATAAATATCGTAATAACCCTATAACCAAATCTGGACCACACATATTTCTAATCATGCGGTTGAGATTCAAACTTAGATTTACTTCATAAAAAAAAGCGCGGGGTAAAACTGACATTTCTCTCATTTAATTTCTGAATTTTGCCAAATATCACGTAAAATGATAAAATGATAAAATGATTGGTTTATTGCATAGAATGATAGTTGACATAATAGTTGACATAAATAACGTTTGTGTCTGTAGTTCACATCGCGCGAAAATGATAATTATGCCCCCTAGTTGACTTAATGTCTCCGTAGTTGATATCGCGCGAAAATTGTGAATAAGTGGCTCAAAATGTATCTTAGTTCTCAATTAGCCCCAAAAATCTCAACCTAACAGGACCTGCATGTATATTACAATCGTCTGTAATCAATTTTAACCATGCTACGCCTTGTTTGTGTATATATAGTGAACACTTAATAAATTAGATCTAAGCAATCCAATTTTTGATATGATGTATGTATTATATTTAATTTTAGTTTTTATATAAATTTGGATTCATCATTAGCATATCCTATACACGGAGAGTGATTAATTGCTAACTCATCATTTAATTGCTAACTACAACTAATTTAAGACCATATGATTTTAGAAATATTATGGTCTAAAATTTACCACATGTAATTTTCATTTTTATTAATTAAATCGAAAAAGATTAAAAAAACTACCAAATTAGAGTTTTGGATGAAAATGTCAATATAGTGTTTCAAAAATATCAACACAATGCTTTGAGAATGTCAACACAATGCTTTGAGAATGTTAACATATTACTTATATTGACGTTCTACATGTATTATATTGACATATTTTATATACTATGTTGACATTTGTTGCTGTACAAAAAAATTGAAAATTTTCAATTTTTTTTTCGAATTTTGACATCGGAACATATGCAAGTGAGATCTCGTTAGAATCCTTATGAAATTATCTTTAATATGATATATGTTGTGCGAAAACATAATTTAAATCGAGAAAGTTATATGCGTTTTAAAGATATGGAATATTTTTCAAAAGTTAGTTATAAATAATTTGTTGTAAATTGACTTTAATACCCTTAGCGAAGTTTTTTATTATGAGAAATTTCGGAATATGAGTTTAAATTCGCTGACCTTTCGAGATAAGGGATTCAATTCGCCTACCTTTCGAAATATGAGTCTGAGACATGCGAATTTTTCGGAATATGGGTTTTACACCTTTTATATTTATTCTCTTCATTTTTCCTATTATTTCCCTTCCAATAATTATAGATTTACTAAACTAACCTTTAACCCATCTCTCAAAAATTTCATTTTACCTCCCTCCAAACTAGATTGATGTCAGATCATGTTAGTACTCTAAGATCAGGGACTCGTCAGTTATTGAAGGTTCTCAGCATTGCTGAGGATTGTGTCTGTGGATAATGTGGAACTAGATAGGTTTACATTAGCCAACTATCAAGTACACTTCGCCATTTGAAGAAATCACTCTGTGACACTGATGAAGAAAATCTGGAGTGGTCTGTTGCATTCTCGGTTCTTGTCACATGGATTAAGGAACTGAGATTAAAGGATAGTTTAGTGAATCTATAATTATTGAAAGGGAAATAATAAGAAAAATGAAGAGAATAAATATAAAAAGGTATAAAACCATTATTCCGAAAAATTCGCATGTCTCGGACCCATATTTCGAAAGGTAAGCGAATTGAATCCCTTATCTCGAAAGGTCAGCGAATTTAAACTCATATTCCGAAATTTCTCTTTTATTAATCGTATTGACATTACAGGGCTGATTATCTAGGCCTTTGATTTGAATATCTAATAGTTATTATTTAATTATAATTAACAATTAAGTATTGAGTTAGCAATATAACACTACCCCTGCTATACACAGTATATATTTCCTCTGCCCATAAATATACTCCGTATATCACTAGTACTTTGACATAGATTTTAAAAATAGTCAGTAGTATAAATGAAAATAAATTGAAAAAGTTAATGTAACTTTACATAATTGAACCATAAAAAAATAATTGCAACTGTTTCATAGTAGTAGTAAGTGATTAAGTTATAAAGTTCCATGAAAATCTCCCAAAAAATAGCCGAAAATAGATTAACCGTCGTATCCCGCCTTCTCTCTTTCTTCATTTTCCCCATCTCAATCTCCTCTTCCATTGCTGATAATCGGGGCATCACACAACAAAATCAAAATCAAAATCAAGTCAATTGAGCCAGGCAAATGGAAAGTGAAAGGGATTTCTCTTTCCAGATTTCATGATCCTTATCACTTGAAATGTTTCTTTGTTTGTTTGTCTCCGTTTCTTGACCTCAGGAATCCAATGTCGTGTGCCCTATTTTAGTATGCATCTGCTATTTCGAAGAGTCAGTCGACGTTGGGACTAAATCCCTTCCCCGTTGATTCGTGGAATCTTCGAGGCTCCGTTGGATTTTCAATCCCTAATTTGGATTGTGTGATTGCCCCCAATTTCTTCCCAATTTTAGATTTGAGTACATTCCTCTCTTGTTTTTTAAGTTTTTTTCTTCCTCTTGTGGGCTGATCTGTGGCGTTCGAAGTGAATCCGAATGCAAGGAAACCGTAAAGGAGCTGCTGCCTTTGAAGAAATTGTGGATTTGTAACTTGTTATGGATTCGCCATTGTTGATTTTCGTAGCTGCTATCCTCTTCGGATTTTTCAGCCTCGTTGTTGAATCTCAAGGAAATGTGATGCCCCCACCGCCTCCATTCTCTCCTCCTCCCCCATCTTCACCGCCGCCATTTTCTCCTCCTCCCCCATCTCCGCCGCCTCCTCAATCCCCTCCCCCGCCACCAAAATCTCCTCCACCTCCGCTTCAACCACCACCACCTCCATCCCCTGTACGGCCGCCCCCACCCCCATCCCCTTCAAGGCCGCCTCCGCCGCCACGAAAACGCCTCCACCCGCCCCCTCCACCGTGGCAGCGCGAGCACGGTCGAGGGCGCCGGAGCCCCCCTCCTCCGCCCAAGACACAGAAGCTCAACACGGGGAAGAAAGTCGGGCTGATGTTCATTGGAGTTGCCCTGATCTTGCAAGTTTGCGTAGTCTCATTCGTGTTGATCAGTAGAAGGCAACTTTTGAAAACTGAAACTCTTGATTGAAAGAATCACAAGTCGAATGTTTTTCTTCAATAGCACAATTATTTTGTTCATGATGTGATTTTTTTTATTCGTGGACCGGCTGGATTGATATTCTTTATTTATGGAGAATGGGTCTGAGAATCGATGGAACTTTGGTGTCTGCATCTTGTAAATGGGTAACTCTTTTTTTTCTCTTTGGCTTCTTTCTCATTTATCCATTTTTTGCAAGAATTTGTATAGTTTATCTGCGTAGTTCATTTTTGGACATTATTCAGTATATATACAGTATAAGTTTATGATCTTGCAGTCGTATGGTTGTATAGTTCTGATTTTCTTATCTCCTGTTCATTTCATGCAAGAATTGGTATAGTTTATTTATTAAAACTCCGTTGATCTGTCATCCAATGCTCATCTTGGTCGATGTCCTTGACATTGCACATCTATATATAAGGCTTCGTGTTCTTGGACTAACTCGTGCCAATCTATTTATATAAGTTGAGAAAGTTGTAGTTGCTGCAATATAAGTTTATGATCGTGCGCCATTTCTTTGTATGTGTCTGAATTATGTTTACAATTTTGCTGCTTCTCGGTCCTAAGGCGCCACACCTAGCATTCATTTTCTTAGCCCTATATGTCTCCAATAAAAGTTGCAATTACAGGAGTATAATTTGGCAGTCATATTCTTATTGATACCTGGTTTGAGTTCAGAACTTAGTTGCGTTGTATCATTTTTTGCAAGACCTAGTGTAGTTTATGATTAGAAGTTAGAACTGAACTGACCCATCTTCAACAATTGGCTGGTGTTCCTTTTTTCATCGAGATTACAGTACATGAGTCTATTGATATTTGACTAGAGAAACGTAACTTCAGAAATATAAGTGTGATTATGCACTTATATCTCCAATTCGAGTGCAGAATATAGTTGAATCCTATCACTAGCACCTCCTAAGCAATAGGTAGCTCTAGTCCGCCCCGCCTTTCCCTAAATTGCGGACCTTTTAGGACATTGCCTTAGTGGAAAGTTGTGTTTTGAATGTTAACTTGGCACGTAACAGAATCCTGACTGATAGGAAAAGAGTCTGTCATAACACGAGCCGTTTGATTTGGATGTGGTCGCTACCTGCTGTTGGTGAGTGGGACTTGGAATAAGATATGTAGTAGTAACATTTACTATTTTGGATACTATTACTTAAAGGAACATCTTTGATATACTTTTCGAATCTGCTTCTCATATTCTTTTCTCATTGAATTTATGAAGTTAAGTCTTGTTATAGAAATTTATTCTTGATCATAGATGTATTTCACCCTGCTGTTGATATAGTAATTTATTTTGAATTTGCTAACTTTGTTGAAACGGTTTCTTTGTAGGGGGGGTAGAAGAGGAGTTAACTGTGTCTGCTCACAAAACTTGTCAACATTCGAAGAAAAAAAAATGATTAGTTGAAAGTGACAACTGAAAATCACCACGTTTGTATCATTGTTTGCTGTTTACAGGTCTCATTAGAAATTTAACTAATATGGTGATTATTATATCTTGTAGTTTGTGTGATTTAAACTTGCATGAACTTCAGATATCCAGTTACCAATGGTTGTTTCCGATGATGACTTCAGATAAAAGATGGAAATTATATTGGTTAATATGAATGAATTATACTATATTTCCTCTTTGTATTTATTACCTTTCCCTTTTATTTTGGACATCTTAGTTCTTTTGCAGATGCAAGCTGTGACTTTGGTCTCATTACCACTTACATTAACATTTGTAAATGGAGAATGAGATGATCTTGTAACGTATTCTATCGATAGTAATAGCATCATCAATGTATTTTCAAAATTTAGTGACAAATCCAGAAAACAAAACTTGCGCGATTGGAATTGGCTGGCTGAAGAAGGCCATTCTTAATTCGCCACAACCGGTTAGGGGTGGAAAAACCTTTTTTTTTCTTTTCGATTTTTTCTCTCATCCCTTTGTTGTCTTATGCAAAACCTCATTACTCAAATGACAGTATTTGGTTATATCTTCTCAATGAAAATATCTGTAGAGAAAAAACATCAGTACTAATGAAGTTCTATACTTCAAATTAACAATGAATTTTGATTCATTTCAACTAATATTCCACTATTTCCCTCCACATGGAAAATCCATAAATATATCAGTTTAAATATTTCTCTGCACATCTATAAAAAATAATCTCAAGAATCTATGATTATAAAAAAAATCTCAACAATGGTTTGCAAATTTTTGGTACCTGCTAAAAATAATCACTTAGAATTTCTGGACGAAAGCTTAGTTGCATTTGAGATATTTTTGTGTAGTTGTACTACACTATTTTCAGATTTTTTTGCCCTTTTCACTTTTTAATTTACGGGATATTGACATCTAATATCATGAAACTTTTAAAAAGTTAGGTTTTTCCCACGAACTTTAAAATTAATAAATAATATCACCAATTTTAACCCGAGTTCGTTTTTTCCTACGAATGAAAAAATTCATGTTATTTTAATAGATTGAAGAACAATTTTGGAGGGTATGCTTCGAGAAAAACTATCTTCAAAGATTGAAAAACTTGAAGCTCTCAAAATTATTGTCGAGAAATTACGAAAAAAAATCCTTACCATAATATTATTTGTGGCAATTTTTTCATTCGTGAGAAAAAATAAACTCGGGGCAAAGTTCGTGATATTATTTGTCAATTTTAAAGTTCGTGGGAAAAACCCAACTTTTTGAAAGTTTGATGATATTATATGTCAATATCCCTTAACTTAAAGGGATATTTTAGACTTTATGTTTTAATTAATATGTAGTTCCTAGGATTTGAAGTTGTCCCACATTTTAGGTCTCTTATGAGTATGCAAATTTTTTTACGGTTTGACAAAAGGTAACCGAATCCGATTGGTTTGCGGATTAAGGTTAATAGCTCCCAAGTCTCAACAAGTGTGGTGGGATTTAAACTCGTGACTGCTAGTGCCGTCTCATTTATACTTCTATAATTAGATTATTTTTCATACTGGGCCTTGCAATGTTTTCATGGGCTAGATAATGTCCACAACTGATATGATATATATATATATATATATATATATATATATATATATATATATATAGGGATGTATTCATTTCCTTTTTGTATCTTTTGTTCTTTGTTCTTTTTAATTTCAGCCCCACGATTTTGTCATCTGACGGTTAGATTGATGTCACGTGTCATTTAATAATGCAGATTTTCAGTTGAATAATGCACACCGACTAATAATGCACCATTATAGTGTAATAATGCAGATCATCTGGACCGTTGATGAATGAGATCTAACGGCCCATATTAAGAAGAATAAAGGATCTAAGGGATGAATAGGAGAATAACGCTCCCCTCCCTATATATATATATATATATTATATATATATAGGGAGATGATCAAAATAAAAATGCATTTAAATCTAGAAATGCAGCCCAAATCTTGGCCCTAGGATTAGATGATCTAATGGTCAATAATTAACCAAAAACACGGAAGGTCATAATTAAGCAATTTTAGGTCATATTATAATATTTGGGTTTAATGTCATGCTAAGATCATTTTAGGCCATACTTTATTAGCATGACCTAAAAATTAACTAACTATGACCTAAAAGTGCCTACGTATGATATTGTTCTGCGTTTCTGTATTTAAATCTAGTTTTGCATAGATCAAAACCCTATATATATATATATATATATATATATATATATATATATATATATATAGAGAGAGAGAGAGTCATGGTCATATGATAACCCCTAAATATCGTAATAACCCTATAACCAAATCTGGACCACACCTATTTCAAATCATGCGGTTGAGATTCAAACTTAGATTTACTTCATAAAAAAAAGCGCGAGGGTAAAACTGTCATTTCTCTCATTTAATTTCTGAATTTTGCCAAATATCACGTAAAATGATAAAATGATAGGTTTGTTGCATAGAATGATAGTTTTGAGATTCAAACTTAGATTTACTTCATAAAAAAAAGCGCGGGGGTAAAACCGTCATTTCCCTCATTTAATTTCTGAATTTCGCCAAAATATCACGTAAAATGATAAATGATAAAATGATAGGTTTATTGCATAGAATGATAGTTTTCCGGATAGAATGATACTCTGAGTTGATAAAATGATACTTTTAACTGACTGATAAAATGATAAAATGATAGGTTTATTGCATAGAATGATAGTTTTGCCGGATAGAATGATACTCTGAGTTGATAAAATGATACTTTTGACTGACTGATAAAATGATAGGTTTATTGCATAGAATGATAGTTTTGCCGGATAGAATAATACTCTGAGTTGATAAAATGATACTTTTGACTAACTGATAAAATGATAAAATGATAGGTTTATTGCATAGAATGAAAGTTTTGCCGGATAGAATGATACTCTGAGTTGATAAAATGATACTTTTAGCTTATAAATGTTAGGTTTACTGCATAAAATGATAGTTTTGCCGGATAGAATGATACTTTCAGCCGATAGAATGATAGTTTTGCCGGGTAGAATGATACTTTCAGCCGATAGAATGATAGGTATTTTTGGTGTATAAAATGACATTTTTGTTTAATAAAATGATACTTTTACCTGATAAAATGATAATCTAAGCGGATAAAATTACAGAAACCTTATAAAAATGATAGTTTTTCCGGATAGAATGATACTCTGAGTTGATAAAATGATACTTTTAGTTTATAAATGTTAGGTTTAATGCATAAAATGTTAGTTTTGCCGGATAGAATGATACTTTCAGCCGATAGAATGATAGTTTTGCCGGGTAGAATGATACTTTCAGCCGATAGAATGATAGGTATTTTTGGTGTATAAAATGACATTTTTGTTTACTAAAATGATACTTTTACCTGATAAAATGATAATCTAAGCGGATAAAATGACAGTAACCTTATAAAAATGATAGTTTAGCTGAATAAATTGCATATAAGCTGATAAAATGATACTTTAACGTGACAAAATGACATAAAACTGATAAAATGATAGTTTTTCCGGATAGAATGATACTTTCAGCCGATAGAATGATAATTTTGCCGGGTAGAATGATACTGAAAGAGCAGGTTTGTGTAGGTGTCGTTCAAGCAAGATGCGTCCTACTGATCAGTAAGGAAACCTCGGCTAAGCCTAGAACCTGGTATCAATAAATCCTCAACCCTCTTCTACTGGGTAGTATAGTGAAGGTAGGGGTCGAATCCCACAGAGATGGTGACGGTTGGAAAGATTGCGGTGATATTTTGGATGGTTTGGTTAGCTACTACGCTTGGATTGAGTCTATACCTAGACGGGAAATTAAGATGGTGTCCTACTGAATAGGAAGGGTGAATGGTGGTCGACATGTAGTGGTGTACGTGGAATTATGGTGAATGCGGTGTAACAGAAAATATGCGGAAAGTACTAGGTTTTTATAAAAGGCTAAACAGAAAAGCAGGGAATAAGTGGTAGTTGTGGTGACTAGACTGTCAGATCTGTAGGGTATAATTAAAAGTAAAGGACAAAAGCAAAAAGGTATCTAAAAAGTAAAGTGGTCCCCAACATCGGATAAGGACATCATCTTCTTCAACAAACACAAACTAAATCAGAAGAAAAACAAACCAGATTCAGCACCATTAAAAACACCGATTAACAACTCAAGAACACAGATCTACAAATTAAACCTTAAACAAACAGATCGAAACCCGAAACTGCGATTACGCCACTGGTCAACATGCAAGTATGCAGAAACCACGTGAACAGGGCTTTCCACACTTAACTAATTCAGATCTAAAAACTAAAGACAATCTAGGCTAGCGAACACAGAAAGTTTAACTATGTAATTTAAAACATGCGATTCAACACTGGAGATTACCGTAACAGCTAGATCTAAATTATCTAGGCGGAAAGAAAAGAGAAAACGAAACGAACCAAAACGAAAACAACTTCATAGCACTTAGAAAACATTTGGAATCACAACTAAAACTTGAAAGTACGAAATTTTTTAAGAACACAGCAGATCCAACGAAGGAAAACTAAATGCGAAAACTAAGAAAGCAAGTAAAAGGTGTTTTGCCACTTCGGGCGATAGAACAGTAACACGGCGGAAACAAGCGGGCTGGAACGAGAACTCTGGAACTCCGGCGAACTACTGGAACTCAAGTGACCATGGCTGTGGTGAGGAACGAGAAACTCGAAAGATAATGCTGAAGGACTGATTGACCGAAGAGAGATTGCTAACTAAGTTTAGGAGTTAACTAACTACTTGATGATCATTCTCTCTCCAAGTGGCTTCTTTATATAGGGAGGCCTCCCTTGATTTTTAGGGTCGACTCTCCGCGTGAAATGACTCTTTTGCCCCCTTGCTAGCGGTTGATCTTCCCAGCTATCCTTCTTCTCCATCTCGAGCCTTTTTGGCATGCATACTGATCAGGATGGCAACATCCCGATGCCCTTTTTCTCTTGAATTATTCCGAAGCTTCTCTACTGGCTAGAACACTCAACCTGCACACTTAAGCAACTTGTTTTGCAGATAAAGTTCGAATATGCACATCATACTGACCAGTAACCAAGGCCTAGAATGCGACTTATCAAACTGCTCACATTTACCACATGCTTGTCCTCAAGCGTGAAGACAAACAAAAGAAGTAAGTCGTATTCTAGCCTGGTTACTCCCCTGACCGACTCTACCTAAACTAGACTCTATACCACGACGCAAAGAAAAACACTTGAACAAACACAGAAAAACACACAATCAAACATAAAAAGACTAAAACACAAAGATTGGGCTATATTTTCAACCATCCCTCCCCTCGGGATTAGGTGCAATCCGGCCTTAGACAGTCTTGAACTTCCGCCACCCCCTCTTTCTTTCCCAGTCAGTATATCCGCTTGTCAAGATCGCCCAAACTCTCAGCCAAACACTAGGTTCACTCAGTCACTTATACCTTACCTGGAAGATTAGGACTGCATTCTCTCAATATGCTCAACCAAAATTACTTCGGACTTAGATCTCACGTGCAGCTACTGAAGGACTTAAAGGCTTGTAATGGGGCTATTGGTTTGTAATGTTTTTGGGTGGATGTTCCTAAGGCTCTAAGGTTCAAAACTTCTATCTTATTTGATATGGGAGACCTGTGTGCACTTGGGCTCCTTGTTAGTAACTTTTCTTTCCTGGCGCTTCTGGCATGGGTTTCCTACTGATTAGTAGCTCCTTGTGGCTTCGCCACCCTTATTCCTTCTCTTTTTTTTTTGTTTGTGGCTTCGCCACCCTTATACCTTCTTCTTCTTTTTTGGAACCTGGGATAACTCCCTGGTCGGTTTTCTTCCAGACTTTCTTGTACACCTTTCTAGCCAGTAAGCTTCATTCGCTTCATGCCTTGCACACACACAGTCCCAGTGGCTATGGGTATTTATCTGGGTATAAAGAGTTAGAAAAGGGGTTCTAAAGGTGGGTTGTTGTTTTTTTTTGGAGGGGTTTCCTACTGCCTTCAGTGTTTGCCACACGCGGTCACTTCGCCCTAATCATTCTGTGGCAGCCACTCTTTTCTTTTCTGGATATTGTGGAAAGTGGTTCCACTTTAAGCTTATAACTCACATTTTAAGAGGGCTTTCGTGTTTGGCTCGGAGGATGGGCTTTTCCCTCATACTTGCGTCATCTATCCTGGCTAGGAGGTACTAGAGGGGGTGGTTTCTGTTTTCCAGCATGTCTTATCTCCCTCAATTCCCCTCACCGTCAGCTCAAGACAGTTGAGTTTTAAGCCCAATCAACACAACAAATATAAAAAACTAAACCCAACAAACAAAAACCACACATAAATCATACTGGCCGTTGCGTCCCCCCTCCCACTTCACAAGTGTCTGCCCTCAGATAAGGCTGTGAAGTGGAAAAGGTAATGGCCAGTATGGTGGACACACAGATAAAACACCAACACAACATATTAACACTAAAACTTCTCACACTTAGACTATGGAATAGGCTAAGTGGAAGAGTTTGAAAACCTAAATAGAAACCAACAGACACAAAACACATATATATACAAACTCCTCACACTTAGGCCAGGCAATGGGCTAAGTGTGAGGAAACATGCTTACGAAAACTACAAACAAGAGAACAACAGAAAGCACGCGCCCAGAAACAAACCCTTTACTTCTCACACTTAGACTATGAAATAGGCTAAGTGTTAGGAATGGGGTGTGCGCACATACACAATTTATACTCCCTAAAAGCACAGAAAACAATAAAAATACGAAAAACTAAAGAGAAAGAAAAGAAAAACTAACTTGCGGTCGGGGGAGTGTGGTCTATTTGTGTCGCTTGCTCCTTCGCGGGGCAGGTGGTGCAGGAGATTGTTCCTTCTCGGTCCCAGCTTGCTCCTCATCTACGTCCGCCGGCTCCTCGGCCTCTCCTCTCTCTGTCTCGGGTTCTACTGGTACACTTGGTCCGGGATGCTGGGCTTCATGGCCCCTGTCTCCTGTAGCTTCTTCCTTCCTCTGGCTGGTTACTTCATCCAATATCTCATCTATCGCCATCCTGTTCATCTCAGTTATCATTCGCTAGTTCTCCTCTCCTAGCTCGGTCACTATCGTCTCCATAGTAGCTTGCCTCTGGGTCAGTATACTCTGTCCCGCAGACTCCTTTAGAATCCTTTCCATTACTGACGCTAACCGGATCATCTCTGCTCTCATCTGTCTGTTCTCTACTCTTATTTCGTCCATAGCCTTCTCAATCCTTTCTTGACGCTGCTCTTATGCTGATGCCTCCCGGGCTGCTGCTACCCGTCCGGTGGGCAAAGCTTCCTCCCCCATTGCATAAAAGCGTGGCACGCCTTGCCTTAAGTGGACCGCGTTCGTTCGGACGAACAGAGGGGTATCAAACAAACCTGGGCCATCCACCATTGTCAAGGGGGATAAGTCCTCTCCCTCCGAGACGGTTATACTGTTTCTCACAAAAGTTCCCAATAAGTGGCAGAGGGAAAGATTCCGTGCTGGGTGGGTGGCGATGAGGTGGCATTGGTACGCCCTTCTAGGCACACCACAAGAGGTACAACTCCGTCATCGATGTTCTCACTGCCGAATTTGACTGTCCTAAAAGGTTGAAGTCTAAAAACAGCTGCACCAGGCGTAAAATAGGGTCGTTGAAATGGATGGACTGCGAGAGGGTGGACTGGAACTCTCCCGAAGCTGGGTGGGTTAACTCTGCCCATGCCTCCTGGGGTTCAAACTCCACATGCCTGCGCGGGATTCCCCTCTCTCTATTCCTCCACTCCGAACTCAACGCCTCCTCCAAAGTATACATACCCATTCTTACCGTCCACTCGATTATACTCAGCTTAATTTCACTCCCAAACACCCTAAAACTGATGCACTCCTCGTCCAAATCAGTGGTGACTTTAAATCGAAAAGTCGAGAAAAATTCTTTGGCCAGCTTAACCGGGATATTCATAACCTCATTTTCCAACAGCCATTCGAAACCCAACGCATGCAAAAGGGCGAGAAACGATTCGCGAGCTTTCAATTCATCTAAAGAAGGGAGATGAAGTACCTTCCCACTCTTGATTTGATTGCTTTTGTCGTCCTTGGTGCGGTAAGCGGCCTTGAGCTTCTTGGAGTCGAACAACTTCATCTCTTCTACCACGTCGTCAGTGAGGTCAACCGTCCACCTCCGGTATCTTAATCTCTCTACCGGTGGGTGGACTAACTCTCTATGATTATCCAAGAGCTGCTGTTCAGTGTACTCCTCATCGGCCAGAGAGATGTTGCTGTCGGAAGATGATTCAGTATTGGCTGTATACTCGTCGTCACTCAACTCCCGCCGGCTTGGTGGAGTTCTCTGAGTTGCTTCAGTAATGACGATTCCGGTGTTCACGATACGCGGTTTCTTGGTACTAGGTTGTTTCCTCATAACGGCCTTGCCTTTTCGTTTCCTCTCCTCTTTGTATCGGACTTCCTCCTGGGTAATGGGGCTACTCTCTACCTTGGCGTCGTCCTTCTCCGGTCTTTCGGGGCTAAGTGCCTTGGATGCGAGGTCCGGACCCTCAGCCATCCGTTCAGTTTCCACACCCTGATCCACTTGCACTAGAGAGGGTTCCTCGACCACCATTTCAGAATCCTCTGGGTCGGCAAAAGGTGAGGACTCCTCCCCAGGTTTTGTGGGAGTTGTCCGTTCGTCGTCACTCACGATCTCCAGCGGATCTGCCGCCGTGTTCGATTTCTCCCTGCTGGATGCCCACTTACCCAAACATCGTTGCGACACCCTTTGTGGTTTGGGCCAGTCTACCTTGGAATCCGTCTTCACTACCAGTCTCCGCTTGACGGGAATCGGCTTTACTACCTGAGGTGCCATTGGGGTAGGTGCTTCTACTTCTGGTTCTGCTGCCTATGTTTCTGTTTCCTTGGCTTCCGTAATCGTATTACCCTTATCTTCTTCCGGCTGGTATGCCGGGCTTTCTGGCTCACTTACTCCCCTTTTCTCTTCACTCACGCCTACTGCCTTCGAAGCGGGGTCTAGACCCTTAGCCTCCGAGGTAGTAGCTTGTGCTGCTTGGTTCACTTGGTTCAAAATGGAATTGAACTCCTCATCAGTCATAAGAGTCCGCTTCTGGGCTGACTCGTTCAGATCTAAGTCCTCCCTTGCCACTTCTTGAGATACCGGCTCCGCTTCGGGCGTCTTCTCCGTTCCGCCGCTCCCCTCTTGATTCGTTTTTTTCTCATGCTCCTCAAGGCCGGAGTCGTAGTGGGCAGCGATGGCGTCGAGTTCCGCCGAATTCGGTACCGAGGTTTCCGATGGCGCGGTCGCCGAGGGAGTTCCCTCCTCTGAATGTACTGCTGTATGGCTGATCGGTGCAGGCGGAACTTCACTTGTTGCGGTTTCTACGCCTCCCGTTTGGCCAAAACTGGTCAGCGCCGTCGTCCAGTCCCTTGTCGGGTCTTGTTGGCGCAGAAATGCCATTATGGCGTCCAAAGAAATCGTGGGTGGCGGCTGAGCGGCAGGCGCTGGTGGGCTTGGCTGCGGTGGTTGTGCCTCCAGGATTTCTTGGTGGCGGGGTTTGATCTTCCTGGCGAACGCTTTCTTATCCATGATTGAAAATTGCAATTTGGTGGTGGCAAGTAGGGTTTAAACTGGTGGAAAGGGGGAAGAAACTTTTGGGAGAGAAAATGTAAATGAGGGTTTGTGAGGGAGAATGGGTGAGACGGTATAGTTATTTTGGAGAGAGAATGCGGTTGTGGGTAGTTGAAACCGGCTATGGAAGGTGACCGGTCGCGTCGTTTCAAGCGAGAGACGGTTGAGAATGCCGGATCCTGATTGGTCTTCTCTCTGCTCACGCGCCTCTCCCAGCCGCTGTCACCCTGCAAAAGCTGCACCAACTTTAATTCAAATTTTCGTCCTCTTCATAATCCCCCCTATACTTACCTAATAAGGAAAATAAATCAAATGGGCCCTTAAATAAAATCTGAAATAGCACCAGATAGGCAATTTTTTTTCAATACGTACTCCAAATTAAAATTAAGGCTCGAAAATATTTTTGGATTTTTAGAAATTATCTTGCATATGGAGATTAATCGCTACGTATTTACAATATTTACATTTCCCATAGGCAATCTGGAATTCTACGTGGTCAGTGCACTTATACTTGCAAAAGAATAGACCCCGTGGAATCCCAAATTCCTATCCTACTGATCAGTATGCGGCCAAATTCGTGGTTACAGTGGAATCTCATCCACTACACCCACCTCACTATTCTCCCTAAATATTTTCAGCATATGCCCATTCACAATAAAAGGTTCAGAGTTAGGAAAACTCCTGAAATTTCCACTGCTCCATTGGAACGGAGTGAGGTGATGACATAAGGCCCTGTCCATTTCAACTTGAGCTTCCCAGGCATGAGCTTCAGCCTCGACTGGAAGAGTAGGACTTTCTGCCCAACATGGAGATCCTTGGTCCTCAGATTCCGGTCGTGCCACAATTTGGTTCACTCCTTGTACCACATGGCTGAGTCGAACGATTCCAATCTGAGTTCCTCCAACTCCTGCAATTGCAGTTTCCTTTCCTCTTCACAGGCTGCAGCATCAAAATTTACCTGCTGTACTGCCCAGTATGCTCGGTGCTCAATTCCAACCGGTAGATGGCACATCTTCCCAAAAATGATTCGGTACGGGGACATCCCTATGGGGGTCTTGTAGGCTGTTCGATATGCCCAGAGAGCATCTTCTAACCTCACACTCCAATCCTTCCTAGAAGTCTTCTCCAAGATCTTCTTTATCTCGCGGTTAGAAATCTCCGCCTGACCGTTAGCTTGCGGATGGTAGGGGCTTGATAGTCTGTGGTGCACACCGTATTTTTTCATTAAGGCTTCAATTGTGCGATTACAAAAATGTGTACCTTGGTCCGATATGATCGCCCTCGGAACTCCGAACCTGCTGAAGATATGACTCTTTAAGAACTTGGCCACCTCCTTTGCTTCACACGTTCTTGTGGCCTTGGCTTCTACCCATTTGGAGACGTAATCCACCGCGACTAGGATATACAGATTGCCATAGGACGACGGAAAAGGCCCCATGAAATCCATTCCCCATATGTCGAACAGCTCACAAATAATTATCGGAACTTGGGGCATCTCATCTCTCGCAGATATCCCACCGGTCAGTTGACATCGCTCACAACTTATGCAGAACTCATACGCATCCTTGTTGAGGGTTGGCCAATAAAAACCGCTATCCAGAATCTTCCTTGCCGTCTTTTTGGATCCGAAATGTCCTCCACATGCTAACGAGTGGCAACGGATCAGAACGTCCCTTTGCTCCCAGTCAGGAATGCACCTCCTTATCACTTGATCGGATCCTACTCTCCACAGATAGGGGTCGTCCCAAAAGTAGTATTTCGCCTCACTTTTGATCTTCATTCTCTGGGCTTTGGTAATACTCGGCACCTCTGGAAGTTCTCCAGTCACTAGGTAGTTGGACAGGTCTGCATACCACGGCTCTTTCCCTATCTTTTCTTTTCCTTTTGCTGTATCGTACTGGCCAGTAAGTTTCATTACTTCTTCCCAGTCAATCTTCCTGACTTCAAAAATTACCTCACATAAATGCTCCTCTGGAAACTTGTCGTGCACCTCTTCACTGTTTCCATCTTGCACTATTCTACCCAAATGGTCCGCCACCTTGTTCTCGACTCCCTTCTTATCTTCCACTTCCCAATCGAATTCTTGTAACAAGAGGACCCATCGGATCAAGCGGGGTTTGGATTCCTTCTTGACAATCAGATACTTAATCGCTGCATGGTCAGTATAAACGATGACCTTGGATCCCAACAAATATGGCCGGAACTTCTCGAACGAATACACCACTGCCAGCATCTCCTTTTCAGTGGTATCGTAATTTCGCTGGGCTTGATTCAGAGTCTTAGATGCATAAAAAATTACGTACCTCTTCCCATCGATCTTCTGACCCAGTACGGCTCCCACTGCATAATCACTGGCGTCGCACATTACTTCGAAAGGGTAGTCCCAGTCAGGAGCCCGTATGATAGGTGCGGATATGAGCTTTTCCTTGAGAAGGTTGAATGCAGCCATGCATTGCTCATCAAAAACAAACTCTACTTCATTCTGAAGAAGTCGGGTGAGGGGTTGGGCAATTTTGGAGAAATCCTTGATAAATCTTCGATAAAAACCGTCGTGCCCTAGAAAACCCCTTATCCCCTTCTGATCAGTAGGGAATGGTAATTTGGATATCACATCCACTTTAGCTCGATCCACCTGGATACCTCTTTCCGAGACCACGTGTCCTAAAACTATCCAATCGATGACCATAAAATGGCACTTCTCAAAATTCAAAACCAAACTCTTGGCTTGACACCGCTCTAGAACTATGACCAAATGATGAAGGCAAGTATCGAAAGAGTCTCCATAAACCGTGAAGTCATCCATGAATATCTCTATGCAGTCCTCAATCAAATCGGAGAATATGCTCATCATACATCGTTGAAACGTACCTGGAGTGTTACATAAGCCGAAAGGCATGCGTCGGTATGCATAGGTTCCGAATGGGTAAGTGAAGGTGGTCTTATCCTGGTCTTCAGGATCCACGTAAATTTGGAAGTAACCGTTGTACCCATCTAGAAAACAGAAGTACTTCTTCCCAGCTAATCTCTCCAACATTTGGTCGATGAAAGGCAGGGGAAAATGGTCCTTCCTGGTCGCATTGTTCAGCTTACGGTAATCGATGCACATTCGCCAACCCGTGACTAGCCTCGTTGAGATCAGCTCATTCCTCTCATTTTGAACGACTTGGATTCCCGATTTCTTTGGGACCATGTGGATCGGGCTGACCCACTCGCTGTCCGGCACTGAATAGATAATCCCTAGCGACAACAACTTCAAGATTTCCTTCAATATTTCCTCTCGCATGTTAGAGTTTACCTTCCTTTGGGCATCTCGATGTGCCTTTGCTCCCTCTTCCATCCTGATGTGGTGTATGCATACGTCGGGGCTTATTCCCACTAAATCTGTAAGGCTCCATCCAATTGCCTTTTTGTTCCTACTCAACACAGTCAGTAGCCTCGCCTCTTGTTCCTTTGTAAGGCTGATGCTGATGATCACCGGATATGAGTTCTCCTTCCCGAGGAAAGTGTATTTCAGATTTGATGGCAGCTTCTTCAGCTCCACCTGGGGTGGAAATGTGTCTTCGGGTAGAGGGTTCTTCTCAGCCTCTCCGTCTTTCTCTAATTTTTCCTCTAAAGATTTCTCCATACTGCTGGTAGCTTGGCCCCCGTGGCCCCAATAAATTCCGATTTCTGGCAGAAGTCCTTAATTGCTCCCTCTATTTCTTCATCAGTCAACCCTTGGCTACTGATCAGATCACACCATGCAGCAACTTCTATGTCAGCTTGATCATAAACATCTAAAGCTTGGAGTTTCTCCTGCAATAGTTCGGTCTCAAGAAAATCTTGGACTATGGGGTCAATCATATCAACGTAGCATACATATTCAGAATCAATAGGTTTTTTCATGGCCTCATTGATATCAAAAGTAAATTTCTCCCCATGAAAATCAATGCAAATTGTTCCCTCAGCTATGTTTATTATCGTCTTGGCCGTTCTAAAAAATGGCCTTCCTAACAAGATGCCACTAGATTCCCTAGCCTCGGACTCACTCATTTTGATCACATAAAAGTCAGCAGGGTAGGTAAACTCATGCACTCTAACCAACACATTCTCTAAAACACCCTCAGGACTTATGCATGACCTATCAGCCAGTTGGATCAACACCCTAGTACTCGACAATCTAACTCCCTTCAATCGGTTATAGATCGACAAAGGCATGACATTAATAGAAGCTCCAAGATCACACATTGCATGCTCGACTTTCACATCTCCTATAGTTATAGGCAAAGTGAACATACCTGGATCAGCCCTCTTGGGCGGTAGCTTCTCCTGCACAATTGCTGACGCAATCCCTTCTACCATGATCTTCCCATCCTCCTGGGCTTTCCCGGCTATGAACTCCTTAATGAATTTCCCAAGTGGGGGTAGCTTCACGGCTTGGAGGAATGGTATGGTAACATCCAGCTTCCCGAAAATTGACAAGTAATCCACTAGATTTTCCTTCTTTCTCTTAGTTACGAAACGGTAAGGGAATGGTTTCTTTTCCTTCGCCTCGTCTGACGGTTCTCCAACAGCCTTCCCGGAGTCTTGCTTGGGCTCATTATGAACTAGAGCTTCAGTGATGGGTTCAGTCTTTTGAGAGGGTTCCTTCCTGAGCAGTATGTTCTCGGGTTCGCCTTTTTCACATGGTGTTTCTCCCAAGAAAAATGGGTCCTGCATCTGGGTTAAAGGTCTGTGTGTCTCTTCTTCCGAGACAACGTCTCCCAATAATGTTGCTCCACTTGGTTCTCTACTAGACTTCTTTGCCTGGGGTCCTTCATAGGTAGTACCGGACCGTAGTGTGACTTTGCTCACATTCGCCTTTTCAGGCACATGGACTGTGGACGGGAGTTTCCCTGAGTTTCCTTTCATTTCACCCATCGAACTGGCCAGTTGGGCCAACTGCCTATTCATCATATCCAAGTTCGCCTTATGCTCCTTCTGGGCACTCTGCACCCCTTGCACTACTTCGTTATGGGATTGTAACTCACCCTTGATACCTTGCTGCGATGCGAGCAATTCTCCCATCATGTCCTCCAAAGATCTCCTTGACCTGCTAGGATATTGGGATTGATTTGGCCCTTGGTGCTGGTTATACTGGGAATTTTGGTTGGGCTGGAAATTTTGGTTGGGCTGGAAATTTTGCTGGTTCGGGTTAGGTGGGTATTGATTATACTGGCCAGGAGGGTTGTACTGGTCAGTATGATATTGGTTATGGTTTTGGAACTGGTTCTGATTTTGCTGAGGTGGTGGTCCTTGGTTGGGTATACTCTGGTAATTTTGGAAGTTCCTTTGGTGGGGTGGTATATAAACAGGGTTTGGGTTCTGGTTTTGCGGCTGTTGGTTTTGGGGTTGTTGATTGTGGGGTTATTGGTTCCTTCTTGACCAGTTGAACTGGTTGTTTGGATTTTCCAGTCCACGGTTGAAATTCTGGTTCGGGTGGGGGTTGTATTGGTTCTGACCTTGACCTTGGTTTTGATTTTGGCTCACATCTCCCCATTGAAAATTCGGATGATCCCTCCATGGTGCATCCCGTTGTCTCCCTTGGATCCAATGCCCACTAGAATTGTAATACCCAGCAGCGTTGACTTGCTCCATATTCCCGAAGTCATTGGGTTGATCATAGCTCGGCCCTTGGTTCCCTTGTTCTGCACCCTTGTAGTTTCCAGCTGGGGAAGTTGGTGGTGCATTCTTCTCGATTGCGCTCAGGAGTGTCTTCTTCAACTCGTCCATCTTCAAATCCATCTTCTGTTCTATCTTCTGCTCCTGGTCAGTAGACAAGGCGCTGGCAATCATTGCTCTGCTGTAACCATCTCTAGAATTGTCGTACTCCTTCTTCGCGCTTAAAAGTTTTCCTAGGACCCTTTTAGCTTCGCTGGCTGCGTGAAGCTTCCTCCTGACGAGGAATTCGCTAGGTCCTTTGTTGCCTTGTTCATTCCCTCATAAAAAGTATGATGTATTTCTATATCTGCCATGCGATGGTTGGGACACGCATCCAAGAGGCTCATGTACTTCGCCCAATAATCGCTCAAAGGCTCATCGTACCCTTGCTTCACACTAGTGATCTCTCTCTTCAGCGTGTTTGTCTTCGATGATGGGAAGAACTCTCCTAAGAAGACTGCCTTGAAATCTGCCCAGCTCTCAATGGAATTGGGGGGTAGTCGCATAAACCATGTGTTAGCCTCCCCTTTTAGAACAAATGGCAAAGTCTTCAATCTATAGTCATCCTCGGTCGCCCCTGCTGGCCTCCTCTGCGCACTACAAATCTTACAAAACTCATGAAAGAACTCGTAAGGGCCTTCATAGCTCTTCCCGCAGTATGTAGGCAGAATTGCGATAACATGGGGCTTCAAATCACAGGCAGTCTGCCCCGGGGTGACTACTATGGCTTGCGGTGGTTCTCCCTCGGTATGCGAATTCAGCGTACCGATTTCTGGATCTTCATCTCCGTTGGCAGCCATCCCCCTTGGGTTGCCTTCCAAAAGTGGTATCTCTTCTGGTATTGGCCCTTCTATGGTGTATTGCTCCTCGTCGCTACTCGAACCCAAGTCAGACAAAGCCGTCGACAAGCCGGATCGAGTGGTTACGAGTATAGATCCTCGCTGAAGTATCTTCGGTCTCCACTGATCAGGAGCCGAGCTGCTTCTCATAAACTGAAATAAAAGAAAGAGAAAATATTATCCACAATATACACGCCAAAGTATCACACACAATAGCTACTAATAACGCCATCCATCCCCGGCAACGGCGCCATTTGAAAGAGCAGGTTTGTGTAGGTGTCGTTCAAGCTAGATGCATCCTACTGATCAGTAAGGAAACCTCGGCTAAGCCTAGAACCTGGTATCAATAAATCCTCAACCCTCTTCTACTGGGTAGTATAGTGAAGGTAGGGGTCGAATCCCACAGAGATGGTGACGGTTGGAAAGATTGCGGTGATATTTTGGATGGCTTGGTTAGCTACCACGCTTGGGTTGAGTCTCTACCTAGACGGGAAATTAAGATGGTGTCCTACTGACTAGGAAGGGTGAATGGTGGTCGACATGTAGTGGTGTACGTGGAATTATGGTGAATGCGGTGTAACAGAAAATATGCGGAAAGTACTAGGTTTATATAAAAGGCTAAACAGAAAAATAGGGAATAAGTGGTAGTTGTGGTGACTAGACTGTCATATCTGTAGGTTATAATTAAAAGTAAAGGACAAAAGCAAAAAGGTATCTAAAAAGTAAAGTGGTCCCCAACATCGGATAAGGACATCATCTTCTTCAACAAACACAAACTAAATCAGAAGAAAAACAAACCAGATTCAGCACCATTAAAAACACCGATTAACAACTCAAGAACACAGATCTACAAATTAAACCTTAAACAAACAGATAGAAACCCAAAACTGCGATTACGCCCACTGGTCAACATGCAAGTATGCAGAAACCACGTGAACAGGGCTTTCCACACTTAACTAATTCAGATCTAAAAACTAAAGACAATCTAGGCTAGCGAACACAGAAAGTTTAACTATGTAACTTAAAACATGCGATTCAACACTGGAGATTACCGTAACAGCTAGATCTAAATTATCTAGGCGGAAAGAAAAGAGAAAACGAAACGAACCAAAACGAAAACAACTTCATAGCACTTAGAAAACATTTGGAATCACAACTAAAACTTTAAAGTACGAAATTGTTTGAGAACACAGCAGATCCAACGAAGGAAAACTAAATGTGAAAACTAAGAAAGCAAGTAAAAGGTATTTTGCCACTTCGGGCGATAGAACAGTAACACGGCGGAAACAAGCCGGCTGGAATGAGAACTCTGGAACTCCGGCGAACTACTGGAACTCAAGTGACCATGGCTGTGGCGAGGAACGAGAAACTCGAAAGATAATGCTGAAGGACTGATTGACCGAAGAGAGATTGCTAACTAAGTTTAGGAGTTAACTAACTACTTGATGATCATTCTCTCTCCAAGTGGCTTCTTTATATAGGGAGGCCTCCCTTGATTTTTAGGGTCGACTCTCGGCGTGAAATGACTCTTTTGCCCCCTTGCTAGCGGTTGATCTTCCCAGCTATCCTTCTTCTCCATCTCGAGCCTTTTTGGCATGCATACTGGTCAGGATGGCAACATCCCGACGCCCTTTTTCTCTTGAATTATTCCGAAGCTTCCCTACTGGCTAGAACACTCAACCTGCACACTTAAGCAACTTGTTTTGCAGATAAAGTTCAAATATGCACATCATACTGACCAGTAACCATGGCCTAGAATGCGACTTATCAGATACTTTCAGCCGATAGAATGATTGGTATTTTTGGTGTATAAAATGACATTTTTATTTAATAAAATGATACTTTTACCTGATAAAATGATAATCTAAGCGGATAAAATGACAGTAACCTTATAAAAATGATAGTTTAGCTGAAGAAATTGCATATAAGCTGATAAAATGATACTTTAACGAGACAAAATGACATAACACTGATAAAATGATACTTTTGCCGGATAGAATGATACTCTGAGTTGATAAAATGATATATGTTAGGTTTATTGCATAGAATGATAGTTTTCCCGGATAGAATGATACTCTGAGTTGATAAAATGATACTTTTGACTGACTGATAAAATGATAAAATGAGCGAAATTCAGAAATTAAATGAGTGAAATTTGGATACGTAAATTTTATCATGAGCGAAATGACATATTTACCCTCGTGCTATTTTTTATGAAGTAAATCTAAGTTGGAATATCAACCGCGTGATTTTAAAAATGTGTGGTCCAGATTTGGTTATAGGGTTATTACGGAAATTGGGGTTATCATTATAATGCACCCCTCTATATATATATGTGTGTGTGTGTGTGTGTGTGTGTGTGTGTGTGTGTGTGTGTGTGTGTGTGAGATCATATGATAACCCATATTTATGGTGATAACCTAATAACCTATCATTCTATGGACGAAATATATCAATTTATAAAATAGAATATCATTTTATGGATTAAAGTATCATTCTATGCATGCTGAAAAAATATCATTTTATAGTGTATAAATATCATTTTTAGTAAAAATGATATTTTTGACCCATAAAATGATAGGTTATTAGGTTATCACCATAAATATGGTTATCATTTTAACGCACCCATATATATATATATAAACACAAACTTGTTTTGATCATCTCCCTATATATATAAGGATGTGATCATATGATAACCCATATTTATGGTGATAACCTAATAACCTATCATTCTATGGACGAAATATATCATTTTATGGATTAAAAGTATCATTCTATGCATGCTGAAAAAATATCATTTAATAATGTATAAATATCATTTTTAGTAAAAATGATATTTTTGACCCATAAAATGATAGGTTATTAGGTTGTCACCACACACACACACATATATATATATAGGGGTGTGTTAAGGTCCTTCGCAGCTTTTCGGTCCAAGCTTCTTTTTAATCACAGGCCTTGGATCCTTGAATTAGATGGTTGTAATGATCTGCATTATTACACTATAATGGTGCATTATTAGTCGGTGTGCATTATTCAACTTAAAATCTGCATTATTACACTATAATGGTGCATTATTAGTCGGTGTGCATTATTCAACTAAAAATCTGCATTCTTAAATGACACGTGGCATCAATCTAACCGTCGGATGACAAAATCGGGGGGCTGAGATTAAAAAGAACAATAGAACAAAAGATACAAAAAGGAAATGAATACATCCCTATATATATATATATATATATATATATATATATATATATATAGGGTTTTGATCTATACAAAACTAGATTTAAATACAGAAACGCAGAACAATATCATAATTATGTCACTTTTAGGTCATAATTAGGTAATTTTTAGGTCATGCTAACAAAGCATGACCTAAAACGATCTTAGCATGACATTAAACCCAAATATTATAGTATGACCTAAAATTGCTTAATTATGACCTTCCGTGTTTTTGGTTAATTATTGACCATTAGATCATCTAATCCTAGGGCCAAGATTTGGTCTGCATTTCTGGATTTAAACACATACTTATTTTGATCATCTCCCTATATATATATGTATATATATATATATAGGGTAGTGTTAAACTCCTTTTCTCCCCTTAGATTTAAGTTTCTTCGCAATCTCGGTCGTTGGATCTGGAGGATGGACGTTCTAGATTAATAGCATATTTATCATCCCGCGCTTCATTATTTGACCAATTTGGTGCATCATGGGGGTGATTTAGTCATTTTGTGTAATCAAAACCGCTGAAAACGTATTTGGCGAAAATTAAGCGGGATCTTCCACTACTTTCCATCATCACACGCATTTACTCACAATCTAGCTCCCGATTCTCTCTCAATAAGCGTCTTCTCATTTTCCAAATTTAGCAAAAACCCTAGCCGCCGCCCAGTCAAAATCGCGATGATTTCTCGGAGATTCACCGCTGGTTCCCTTGCTTTCCAATATCCCTTCCAGGTTTGAGCAAGATTTCACTGCACTACAACAGCAGGTAGGGTTTGGTCGTTTATTTTACATTTTTTAACAAGCGTTCACGATTCAAACGATTTCAATTAAACCGGGAGTATTTGTTGCCAAAATTTTGTAGGTTTTTCATTGTTTGCTGTTAAGCGCAGATTATGTAATGACTAGAAGAGGAAGACCTTCAAATCCCCAACAATCCCAGAAAGAGGGTGAGATTCTGTTCGGCCGTTGCTCTGTTTCTGTGCTTGACATATTTTAAATTTAATTCTTTAAAGATGTAGTCGAGTTTGTAGATTATTTGTTCATAGCGCAGAATGCATTATGTTTACTACTGTTTGTTCATTACCTGATATAATCTGTGCATTATTTTCCTATATGATTGCATTATTTGCCTATATGCATGCATTATGTTTACTGCTGTTTTATAGTGTCAAAGAGTAAATGGAATATGTGTATGTGCATTACTTGTTATAATTTCGGCATTATATGCATATTCGACTGCATTATGTACCTATATGAATGTCATTATATTCAGTGCTACAACCTTCAATCAACTGCCGTTGGTCATTGGTGAAATAGTTAATGCAATAGTTTTATGCTCATTAATTGAATGAGTCTGTGCATTATGTGTCTTTTTTTATTCATTATATATCATGTATCTTGCATCATGTCAATGTTGTGTTATATTAGTCAAAGAGTATATGGAATATTTGTTTGTTCATTACCTGATATAATCTTTGCATTATTTGCCTATTTGATTGCATTATTTGCCTATATGCATGCATTATGTTTGCTGTTGTTTTATATTGTCAAAGAGTAAATGAAATATGTGTATGTGCATTACTTGTTATAATCTCTGCATTATATGCATATGCGACTGCATTACGTAACTATATGAATGCAGTACGACTGCTGTTGGACATTGGTAAAGTAGTGAATGCAAGTTTGATGTTCATTACTTTGAAGTATCTGTACAGTATATATCTATTTTCTATGCATTATATTGCATTTTTCATGATGCATTTTACTGTTGTTGGACAGGGACGAAGCAGTTAAGGATTGACATCGGAGACGCAGTCGATGATATCCTGCCTGTGGGAATAGCCCAGAAATTCCGCAAACGACTGTCAGAAGCAATAACTAGTTCAGCTCAAATTAGTTAACTACCACTTTGAGCATCAGTCAAACAAACTTGTACATTATCTATGTTCAGGGATGCATGGTATATTAAAAGTGGATATAAATTCATCGGTAGACAGATATATGCATTATTTGAGTAAAACGTTGCATTATGTAGCGAGAACTTGTCATTATTTTGAATGTTGTAGAGAATACGAACTATCAATGGGCTAATGGGTACTTCACCGAGTTAATTATGCACCTAAGAATTACTTTACTATTTATAATATGTACATTTCATAATACGTTAATTAGGTATAACTTCAACACGCGCTATTTTTAAACGTTGGTATTAATGAGTACGTACTATACCCTAGCCCCTATGCTTATTAAACCCTTAGGGGAAACAAGAAACGTGTGCCAAACATCGAAACATGACACATCTTATTCGTATACATTGCAGTTCACAGATGGTGCATTATATAGTAAATAATATCCATTATTCGTTACCATTCGGTGCATTATTCGTATCGGTTTGAACATTGTTATTAATGAGTACGTACTATACCCTAGCCCCTAGCCTTATTAAACCCTTAGGAGAAACAAGAAACATGTATCAATCATCGAAACACAACACATGTTAATCGTATACATTGCAGTTCACATATGGTGCATTATATAGTCAATACTATCCATTATTCGTTACCATTCAGTGCATTATTCGTATCGGTTTGAACATTGTTATTAATGAGTACGTACTATACCCTAGCCCCTAGGCTTATTAAACCCTTATGGGAAACAAGAAACGTGTATCAATCATCGAAACACGGCACAACTTAAATTAAACGGAGCAGGATAAATGTTCATTACATATCACAAATAATGCATTACAGAAACTAAAACTACGCATTATACTACACAATATGTACATTATGTATATCTGTTATAAAAAATGCCTACTCGCTATGCATGTGCAACCCCAGACGAATTACTGTAGCTTGTGTATTTGGACAACGTTTGTTTGACTTAGAACATACTACACCCTAGCCCCTAGGCTTGTTAACCCCTTAGGGAAAACAAGAAACGTGAACCAAACATCGAAACACGGAACAACTTAAATTAAACGGGTCAGTATAAATGTTCATTACATATCACAAATAATGCATTACAAAAACTAAACTGCGCATTATACTATATAATATGTACATTATGTAAATCAGTAAAAAAAAACTACGCACTATGAATGTGCAATCCCAGATGAATTACTGCAGCTCGTGTATTTGGACAACGTTATTTAGACTTAGAACATAAATGTGTGCATTATTTTAACTTATGTAGTCATTATTTGTATTTTGGTGGTCATTGTTGTAAACATTAATGCAATATTCGTGTGTTCATTATTGTAATGGTTCCGCACATTATATGAATATTTATATGCATAAGCATATCTTGGTGTATGCATCATGTAACTGGTGGTTTTTATTGTTGAAGAGTACATGGAATATGTTGATGTGCATTACTTGGTTTAATCTCTTCATTATTTGTTTGTACATTACCTTGTATAATCTGTGCATTATATGCCTATGTTTAATGCATTATTTTGTTGATCTACACAGATTATGTAATGCGACTGAGAACAGTCGCACACCAACATGAAAAACGATCTCGAAGCTCTACACTGATTATGTATTACGACTGATATTCAATTACAAAATGAAATCGTCGAAACCACTAAACATGAGCGAGAAGCGGGTGAATAACCTTCTTCCATTGATTATCGACCAATCGTGCACAATCTACAATTGTCTTCATTTGATTCACAAAGCACCGGCGTGCACAATCTACGATCTATAATCGTGAACTGCCAATTTCTCGAACTGAAATTATCAAAATTATAAGCGGCGTGCTGGAGAAAGAAATCAGCGAGAAATTGGGAAGAAATCATTTGTTGAAACTGCATACAGCCTAAAAGGAGTAATTCATGGACAATTCCATAACTAACAAATTTGGTTAATCCCTATTTCACCCCCAAGCGTTGAAAATTAAATTTTTTTGATAATTTCAGTTTAAAATTTAAGCCATTAGATGCATTGAAATCCATGGATGAGATTAAAAAGGAGAAAGGATATATAAGGTGAAAAGGATTTGAATACAATCCTATATATAGGGTTTTGATCTATGCAAAACTAGATTTAAATACAGAAACGCAGAACAATATCATAATTAGGTCACTTTTAGGTCATAATTAGGTAATTTTTAGGTCATGCTAACAAAGCATGACCTAAAACGATCTTAGCATGACATTAAACCCAAATATTATAATATGACCTAAAATTGCTTAATTATGACCTTCCGTGTTTTTGGTTAATTATTGACCATTAGATCATCTAATCCTAGGGCCAAGATTTGGTCTGCATTTCTGGATTTAAACACATACTTATTTTGATCATCTCCCTATATATATATATATATATATATATATATATATATATATATATATATATATATATATATATATATATATATATTCCCTTTGTCCATCATTAAATGTCTTATTTTTTTCCTTTTCGTCCATTTACCAATAAATGTCTCATTTCACTTTTACCATATTTAGTAAGTGGACTATACATTCCACTAACTCATTTCACTTATATTTTATTATAAAACTAATATATAAAAATAGGCCCCACATTCCACCAACTTTTCTTCTCACTTTACTTTATAAAGTCAAACAATTTCTTACAACTCGTGCCGGTCAAATATGAGATATTTAATGGCGGACGGGAGGACTATATATGTCCATTCTAAATAAAGTTTGTTACTACCATGATTGAAGTGTGGACTTTAAATCAAGTTTTTGTATGATAATCAAAACTATACTCCCTACATCCCACTCAAAATGTTCATCTTTCATTTTTAGTTTGTCCCAGTCAAGATGTCCACTTTCTATATTTGAAAATAAATTCATCTCTCCCCTCTTCTTGTTAAAATATTCAATTATCTTTTCTCTACTTACGCTATCTAACAACTCCTCCTAAAATATCGTGTCCACTCAAGAATGTTGACGTCTTGAGTGGGATGGAGGGAGTACTATTAGGTCAAATATTGTCAAAATATACAATAATGCCATTGTCCAACAGATTTTTCGTTACCATTTAAGATTAATTTCAATTGATTAGCATTATACAATAGTGCAGCACTAACATGTTAGATGGGCCAAATTACAAATCCAAAGGTTATTAATACTACGCTCATTCCATAATCATAGTATCTTGTTTTCTTAGTTTAATTCACAAAGATTAGGCTAACATCGTTCATCATTCTTTTTATCTTCTTGCATGTTTCGCTCTCTTTTTCTATCTATTATACGATTCCTCCGTCCGTCGTATCACTAGTTTTTTTTCGTCCGTCAATATTTGTCACACTTACTTTTTGTAATAGACCCACATTCCACTAATATTCATAATATTTCTTAAAGTTTGTGGTGAGTCAAATTAGTTTGACGTTTAATGGGAGGGTGTATTTAGTTACATAGAATTAACTACTAACTCAATCACTGTTTACTCTCTCTTACCTTTACTAACAGCATATTAATTTAGCGTGAGTACCGCCAAAACTATTTGTAGTGGATGAAGGTGCTCAATATAGTTTACAACTAAGTACTCCATTTAACACCCATGGTACAAACAAATATGAAAAATGAAACTAAAAATGGAGGCAGTAGACTTTTAATTAGACGTGTAGACGAGGGTAAAATATGAATGTATTCTCTGGTCCAGTGATGAGGAATGAGTGGCATATGCCATAAACCTCACCCAAAAAGGCAACTCTTTTGCGGACCACATGATCTATAAGAATGGATACTCCTAAAATTTGATTGTGTAATAATTGTCTCTGGCGAGCATTTATTTCCACTCCTAGCTGTCTTACTGTCTTCTTCTGCTCTCCATTTTCCCTTTCCGTGTGCTGTTTTTGGACCACTTTTCTTTCTATCTGTATCAACTTGCTCAATCCAGCAAGAAAATAAGCAGAATATGTGAAATCGCATCTTAAAATTCTATTTAGTGATTACTATTCTAGGGTGTATTTAGTAGGAATTCCTGCTTGGATAAATGCAGAGGAAAAGAAAAAAACAATTTAGCTCACTGCTGCATTGCATATGAGATAGCCCCAAGTAAGGTGATGTCAATATGGCGGAGGTTACACGTCTAAACAAGTATGAAATCTCAATGCGGGACACATCGAACACGATACATCACAAAGATGTAAATTAAAAGGATGCTGTTACAAGACTCAATGTCCCACATCGTTTCTTATAGCAATTGGTGTGGGGTTTATAGGCTATATGAGTTATTTTTTCCTAAGTCCTAACAGACTAGTCTTTTAGGATGAGTTCTCCTATTTGGTTTATAATTTTGGTGTTTTCGTTGAGAGCCCAAACAACTCGGAATGGTGGTCTGGCAAAGAACTATTTGTGACCAATGTGGCCGTGACTTCTGAGAGAACTCGGAGTGCTGGCCTGGCAAAGAGCCAGCTGTGACCAACGAGGTTCGAGGACATTGGTTCAGGGGGGCGATTGTTACAAACTCGATGTCCCACATAGATTGTAAAAGTAACTGATGTCGGATTAATAAACTAGTCTTTTGGAAGTAGTCCTATTTTGTAAGTACGCGCATCGTCCGCGCCATCCATCGTCCGCACCCATTGCGGGTGCGTGCCATAGGGCGCGGACGATAGTCGCGCCCTATACTTCGGTCGCGGAGGATAGCGCGGACGATGGCCATCGTCCGCGCCATCGTCCGCCCCATTGCGGCTGTCGCGGACGATGGCCGCGGATGATGGTCATCGTCCGCGCCATCGTCCGCCCCATTGTGGAGGTCGCGGACGATCGACGCGGACGATGGCACGCAGTTTTGATTTTCTATTTAAATCTCGTTTCTCATTCAGTTGTGCATACGAACATATCGACTATCTCTTTACATATTCTCTCTCTACATCCAACCAAAATGAATCTCGGCGACGACACCAATAGTTCTAGTTCGTCTGAATCCGGTGGTTCACTTGACGAAGCATTAGATGCAGCCGTTGAAGAGGCCATGGCGGCATGCTATGCGCAAATGCAGCGCGAGAAGGAGGCGGCGGTCGCGGCGGCGGCAACGGCGGCTGAGCAAGTCCATTGGCCTATTCGACATAGGTCGTATGTCCGACGCGACCACCAGGAAGCTCACAGACGTCTGGTTGAAGACTATTTTGCCGATCAACCGCGATGGGGCCCGACTGTTTTCCGCCGCCGGTTTAGAATGTCGAGGTACCTTTTTCTCAGCATTGTTCGTACATTGTCTTCACGTGATGAATACTTCACGTTTCGGGAGGACGGCATCGGGAAACCCGGCCTCACACCATTGCAAAAGTGCACGACTGCTATTCGTCAGTTGGCATACGGCACCAGGGCGGACCTTTTTTACGAGTACCTCCACTGTGGGGAGACTACAGGTCGCGAGTGTCTGAAGAGCTTTTGTCGGGGGATAGTAGAGGCCTATGGCGACACATATTTGCGCAAGCCGACAGCCACTGATTGCCAGGGTCTGATGCAGATGCACGAGAGGGCGCACGGGTTTCCCGGGATGATCGGGAGCATCGACTGTATGCACTGGGAGTGGAAGAATTGTCCGACGGCGTGGAGAGGCCAATTCACAAGTGGATACAAGGGCAGCCACCCGACGATGATCCTCGAAGCCGTCGCTGACCATCGGCTCTGGATCTGGCATGCTTACTTCGGCGTAGCCGGGTCGAACAACGACATCAACGTCCTCAACTCGTCCACCCTCTTCACCGACCAATGTAACAGCAACGGCCCGGCCATCGAGTTCACTGCCAACAGACGCCAATACCATATGGGGTACTACTTGGCCGATGGCATCTACCCACGGTGGCCAGTTTTCATAAAGACGGTCAGCTGCCCAATTGGTGAGAAGAGGGTTTTATTTGCGCAAAAGCAGGAGGCGGCGCGGAAGGATGTCGAGCGGGCATTTGGGGTGCTCCAATCATGGTGGGTAATTGTGAAAGGGTCGGCTCGTTTCTGGTACAAGGAAGTCATCGCCGATGTCATATATGCGTGCATAATCATGCACAACATGATAGTCGAGAGTGAAGGCGGAAGCATCACCGACTGGAATGAAGACGACCGTGCATCTAGCTCTTCCGGCACATCGACCGACACACCCGATAGAGGGTTACCGTTAGGCTTCGAAGAGGTTCTATCTAGACAGGCCTCAATGCGCAACCAACATGAGCATGCGCAGCTCATGAGCGACATGATTGAAGAAGTGTGGGCTCGTAACCGCCGTCGCTGAGTTTGCGTTTTTTTTAATTCGCATTGTAATGTATTAATTTTTATTAAATGAAATGAAGTTTTTGAAATTCGTATTTTAATGTATTATTTTTTTTAAAATTCGTATGGATTTTGTAAATATTAAAAAAATGATGACGTGGCGCGCCATAGGGCGAGCCTTAGAGCGCCCCACTGCAGGTGGGGAGGTAGAAGGATAAAACTGCTGACGTGGCGCGCCTTAGGGCGCCCCATTGCTAATGCCCTAAATCTATTAACTTAAACTGTAGAGTGAAAAAGTTACAAACATTAAGAAAAATCTAAAATTTGTCCTAGGTGATAATATCTTCCACGATTATTTATAAACGAACAATCCAATGAAAAGAGAGGAGAATTTCTGTCTCTACAATTTGATGAAACCTCAAATTCATCGGTGATAATATGTGGTTGCACTTAATCCATCAAAGTGGGACAACCTCCATTAATTGAAAAAGTTCTCCAATTCCAAACCCTCTACTCTATATAAATCCACACACTCTCCAAACCAACCACACCAAACACCAAAAATGCATAAGCTATCCACATTGCTCTTTTCTCTATCCATCCTCCTCTTTGTCTCCAATGCCTCCGTGCAGGACTTCTGCGTGGCCGACCTGACCCTCCCGGCCGGCCCCGCAGGCTACTCCTGCAAGAGCGCCGCCAACGTCACCACCGCCGACTTCGTCTTCACGGGGCTCCGCAAGGGCGGCAACACCAGCAACATCATCAGCGCCGCCGTGACGCCCGCCTTCGACGCCCAGTACCCGGGCCTCAACGGCCTCGGCCTCTCCATCGCCCGCCTCGACCTCGCCCCGGCCGGCGTCGTCCCCTTCCACACCCACCCCGGCGCCTCCGAGCTCCTCCTCGTCGTGCAGGGGACCATCGTCGCTGGCTTCGTGTCGTCGTTCGCCAACCAGGTGTACGTCAAGAAGCTGGAGAAGGGGGACCTGATGGTTTTCCCTCAGGGCTTGCTGCATTTTCAGATCAACGGCGGGGGGAGGACGGCCGTGGCGTTTGCCAGCTTCGGGAGCGCTAACCCCGGCCTGCAGATCACGGACTATGCGCTTTTCGCGAACAATTTGCCGTCGATGTTGGTGGAGAAGACCACGTTTCTTGACGACGCGCAGGTGAAGAAGCTCAAGTCTGTGCTTGGTGGGAGCGGATGATGACCTTGTTTCTCACTCATATTTTTATTTTTAATTTTTTGTGGATTTGGGGGTTGAATTGTTGCATTGTTTACTTGTGTTTGGATTTTGCAATGAATTGTAATGTGGAAAACAATTGACAATCTAGTTTAATGTAATGGTATGTATCTTGTAGGAGTAGTATATATAGTCTCTAAAATCACCAACGTTAGAGCATCTCCAATAACCGGCGTCACCACCGCGACGCCGATTTTTCGCCGACGCCGGTTTGACGCCGAACCATTGGAACCGGCGTCGGCGAAATCGGCGTCAAAATCGGCGTCGCCATGCCGATTCCCGCGCTGACGCCGGTTCCGACGCCGATCCTCACGGGCGCCATTGTGCGTCCCGGATCGGCGCCAAACCGGCGTCGGATTTAAAAAAATTTTTTTTTTTTCGAAAACACTATATATACGCGCGTTGAACCTCATTTTCATTCGCACCACTTGTTTTAACGAGTATTCTCTCTACCTTACTTTCTGTTCAAGATCAATTTAAGAAATGAGTAATGCCGGTGGTAGTGGTGGGGATGCGGACGAGTACGAGCGTATGATGAACGAAGAGCTAGATGCCTATACGAGCCGTGAGGTTGATCGATGGATGCAGAGTTATATGCAGCCGGCGGCACCTCGCCCACGACCAGTTGTCCACCGTCGACAAGTGGTGCATCGTGATCATGAAGCTGCACATCAGCGCTTGTTCACAGATTACTTCGCAGAGAAGCCGCGTTTTGACGCCAACCATTTCAGGCGTCGTTTTAGGATGAGGCGGGACTTATTTATGCGTATTGTTAACGCATTGGAGCAGCGATATCTGTATTTCCGCTTCAGGCACGATGCGGCTGGCAGACCCGGCCACACCCCTATTCAAAAGTGCACTGCGGCAATCAGGCAGTTGGCCTACGGCACCGGGGCAGACATGTGGGACGAATACCTCCACATCGGTGAGACGACTGCCATCGAATGTATGAAGTATTTCTGCCAGGGCGTGATCGAAGTATTCGGTGATCAGTATCTCCGAAAGCCTATCCCCGAAGATTGCCGGAATCTGCTGCGGATGCACGGGGATCAGCACGGGTTCCCGGGAATGCTAGGCAGCATAGATTGCATGCATTGGGAATGGAAGAACTGTCCCGCTGCCTGGAAGGGGTTTTACACGACCGGCTACAAGGGAAAAAATCCCACGATGATCCTCGAGGCCGTGGCTGATTACCGGTTGTGGATTTGGCATGCGTATTTTGGGATAGCCGGTTCGAACAACGACCTAAACGTCCTCAACTCGTCGCCCCTTTTCAACGAGCAGTGCCAGGGCGTCGGTCCGGCCATCAGTTTTGTCGCCAACGGCAACCAGCATGATATGGGCTACTACTTGGCGGATGGGATATACCCTAGGTGGCCCGTCTTTGTGAAGACGATCCGGTGCGCATCAGATCCGAAGAAGGCCTACTTTGCGACGCGGCAGGAGTCGGCGCGAAAGGACGTGGAGCGCGCATTTGGTGTGCTTCAAGCTCGATGGGCTGCAGTTAAGGGACCAACGCGTTTGTGGCATGTCGACTGCATTGCTGATATAATGTACGCCTGTATTATCATGCACAACATGATCGTCGAAGATGAAGGTGTACAACTGACTGATTGGGTCACCGACGATAATGAAGCAGGTCCAAGCCACGGCGTCACCACCGCCAACGTACGAGGTGGGGTACCGCACGATGAAGAAGCCCTCCTCCAAGCACATGCCGACATGCGTCAGACGGAGGCTCATATTCGACTGCAAAAGGATTTAGTTGAAGAGTTGTGGGCGCGGAGGATTGCAAGGCGTTAGTTTTTATGCAAATTTATATAATTTTTTAAATGTAATTTTTTTAATTATTGTACTTTTTTTTAAAAATTAATGTACTTTTTAAATTTTAATATTATTATTCGAATTTTCCGTATTTGTCTCGTAAATTAAATTCCGTATGTTGATACGAGTGTAAATTAAATTATATAATTGTTATTAGTGATGTGGATAGGTAGTGTGAAGGCTATGTGAGGGCTATTTGATATCCAGTTGATGTGGCAAGCTGATGTGGCAGGAGAATTGTAGTGCTGATGATGTGGCAGTGTGAAGGCTATTTGAGGGCTATTTGACGTCCTAACCTATTGGAGATGCTCTTATAGTTCGGTCCCAAAAATAATGAGTTTTGACTTTGTAGGTAATTTATCACTGACTTGATGCTTGTAAAATTAAAATTGATGTAACAATCGGAATCGAAAAAGTAAAAATTGAAATGACAAGTCAATCTATTAAAATAATGTTATATTAATAAATCTGGCAAAGTTATTGTATTTGACAGAATTAGAATTGAAGTGACAAGTTGTATACTTCCATCTTTCAAAAAAAAAATATATCCATCTTTCATTTTTATTCATCCATAAAAATATAGTCATTTCTATTTAGAGAAAGTTATCCTAATTATTACTCTTATACATTAAGTTATTTATAACTGCCGAAACATATGAAATTCGCCTAATTTCCTCAATCTCACTAGGTGTCTTATGACTCATCTCTTTAGAGAGGATAGTTCCATGTCAAAAGATAGAAAACGTTTCTTGAAATTCTCCATGCTAAAGCGCTTAAGAACTGTATTGATGTAGGACTTTGAGGCATGCATAACTTTCTTCTGACTAACTCAGATAACCTTGATGCATAAGATGTGTCCAACGTCTGCCATGTCCTTCACATCCTCTTATTGTCACCAAACAATAAGAAATCCTAGTAAAGCTTGAGTCAGATGAATGTAAAACTAAATAACTGGAATAACAAAACAGTCGGTGAAATTAATAACCGCCCTTTTTCAAACGCCCTTTTTGTGGTGTTATTTTTGGAATGGAGATTTAACACGCTCTTATCTCGTTGTTTCGAACGGAACTCATTGTCTTTTTAGCTTAATGTCACTATATCGCAAAACCAAAAGAGTAGGAGGTAATCCAATGAAATAAACCAAATTATTAATTGTGAAACAATAATTGAATATAGAACAAACATAGAGAAGGGAGAAAGATGGTATTTTATTCCGAACAAAGGGTACTCGAGGTCGAGAACAATAAATATTAACTTTTATAAATGTTCACATATTATTTGAGAATGGAAAGAAGAAGAACTTGGAAAATCCTATCCTATCACAAATAATTAGAAATGGCCAAGGGCCAAGAATCTTCTAACTTTGGGCCTTTGTAGTCCGAGCCTAAATCGCACCCACCGCGGCCCGGTCAGCCCGTCGGCCAGTGAGCCCAGCCCCTTTAAGACAGCAACAACACAGCAGCCGAGAATTTGCAGCTCCTCCTGCAATGTAAAAACAAATCAACAACCTTAATTTACCAGCTACCAAAAACCTGCCATGTAAGAAAGGAAATAGGGAAGGAGACAATACCACTTTTTGATGAAGACCAAGGGATTGCCAAAAGAGGCAAGGATAGGTGGCTGCAAGCTCCTGCACTCTCCCCAGCCCTAACCGAAGGCTGCCATGGGTCAAGATCAGTCTCTTCAGCTGCAGCAGCCCTGCAGAGCACAGTTAACAGCCCTACCTCATTGTTGTGCACCTGCATTTCACCACCAAAACTCAGTTAGAAGTGCCACAAGGGATAAAGAAAGGAGGGACTTCTGCAATAGGATAACAAATGAGAGGGACTTCAACATGGCAGACTCTAACATGTTGAAGAAATCAGGTCACACTTCGACTTTGGCCACCAAGATAGAATTTGAAATAGATAATGAATTACATTTTTGTTATTTTATTTTTCATTTAAATTATGAAATTGTTTTACATTAAGTATTTAGAGTTGTTTTATTGAAATTATTATATTTTGTTTTATTTGTAAATCTTAATTTTAATTGATACTCCCGTTGTCCCATCGCATGTGATTGATTTCTTTTTGGCACGAGATTTAAGAAAATGATATTAATTGAGTTAAGTTGAGAGAATAAAGTAGGAGATATAATAAGAATTAACGTAAGAGAGATTAGATGTTTTGACTTTAGCTAAAAATTGAAAGTCAATCACTTCTAATACGACAACTAAAAAAGAAAAATTAAATGTCTCGCTTTGGCTCATCAGTTTTTGTAAAGGTAAAGAAAATTAGTGAAAAATTTATTAAAATGTGTGGTGCATTTACCAAAAAATAGTAAAATAAAAATATATTAAATTTTATATTAAAATATTAGTGAAATGAATTATTGTAATTTGTGGTGCATTTATCAAAAATAGTAAAAATAAATTATTAATATTTAAAGAGTAAAATTATAACTCTAACTTGAGACAAGTTTTATAAAATATAGTAAAAGAATATGGGAGGAAAAATATATTAGAACTTGAGTAATACTTTTATATATTCATATATAATGAAATGTGAGACTTACTTACCACTTATAATAAAAATACAGTGTGACTTTATTGGTCAATGGACCGAATCGAAAAAACGGGATTTCTGTTGCCGAGCCGAATGAAGGGAGTAATTAGCATGCATATAGTGTAGAAAATTATGTGAATAAGGTAATTATTTTAAATTTAATTTAATTAAAAATTTACTCCGTCCAATAGTTTTTTCACTCTCTCTCTCTCTTTCAGAGAAATATGTTAGTTTTGAGACGAAACAGATTTTATGCGTAATTGGTAAAGTAAGAGAGAATGTGAAAAAAGTAGTTGAAATAATATAATGGATGGTGGGACCCACCACAAATGATACATTAAAAGAGAAGAGGGAAATGTTTCCATAAATGGATTTTGACTATTTTTATGGGACGGACAAAAAAGGAAATTCAACATATTTCAAATACTCACTTCGTTCTTAAAAAATAGATTAATTTTGAAACGACACGGGTTGTAATGTGTAATTAGTAAAGTAAAAGTAAGATAAAAGAAAAAGAAAAAGTAATGGGTTTATTGTTAGTAAAAAAATATGACCCATCTAATTAGAGAAAAAAATCATTATTTAGAATTGATACTCCTTCTGTCCCAAGATAAGCAACTCACATTCCTTTTTGAGACTTCCCAAGATAAGTGAGTCATTTCCTTTTTTGGTATTCTCTCTCTTACTTTTTCTCTCAACTTTATTAACTCTCTTACTTTATTCACTTTTCACTTTACTAACAAAACTCCATTTCTTTAAATCCCGTGCCAAAAAGTTTGTGCTCACTTATCTTGGGACGGAGGGAGTATAATTTTAAAGGACGTCCCAAAATAGCCAAACTAGTAATCCATTTGTTCCATAAAATTTGTTATGTTTTGATCTTACACGGATTTTAAGATATGTAATGGATTGTGAGCTGAAAAAAATAGTGGAATATAATATCATATTATATATTAATTTTATAATAAAATGTGAGTAAGATTGTGTTATTAGAATGTTAGGTCCGCCGTAAAAAATGATAAAAGTTAAATATGATAAACTTTGTGAAATGGTTGGAGATTAAAATAAATAACAAATTTTATGGAACAAAGATAGTAGTACTCCTATATATTTAGGACCCTTTTGATAAGAGAGGTGGGATATGAGAGATATGTAAAACAAGAAATACGGGTTTCATGTCAAGATATGCAGAGATAAGATTTTTTCGTTGTAGTTTGATAAAAAAAAAGAAATTATCTAAATTTGTATAGTATTTAATAAAAGTGGCTTAACTTGAAAAATTAGTGGATTACATAAACATGGTTAAAGTTATAATTTTGGCAAGATTATGGCGGACCCCAGGGGCGGAGCCACTTTATAAGAAGGTGGGGCAAATGCCCCTCCTCAAATGTGTTTGCATTTGCCCCACCTCAAATGTGTTTGCATATACTATTTTATTGTTCAATTTTGCAAAAAGAAATTAAACTTCCCTATGTTTGCCTCTTCTCTAATTCTTAAATTTTCCTCATATATAATTTTGCCCCCTTTTATTAGCTCCGCCCCTAGCGAGCTTGTATCTTATGTAGGGTTTTGAGTTAAGCTTAAATATGATACTATCAAACAATTATAAATATTCACATATAATTCTTTATCTTTGTATTACTATCTTTTTCAAATACGTCCTTAGTAGATGGAGGGAGTATGGAAAGTTGAAAATTGGATTTTAATTATGTGGTATTTACAGAATTTCAAATGATGGCGACTTGCCTCAAAAGGATAGAAGTAAATAGAATATGATGAATGCTATTCCATATATATTACAGATATATATATTAATTTGGTAAGGAAAACGAATAGGTAACATGACCTGGCCTACACCTTTCTAAATTACGATTGCTATTTCTTTTTTCAATATACCCAATAATAATATTTATCTTTAAAAATTTGATTAATTTTATTTGGCAGACGCTAAATTGCATGAGATCATTTTCGAATTGTGTGTAACATTTTACGTAATAACGAAATTGGCATAAAAATCTTTAGAATCTAAAATCTTCGCCTCGATCTAAATCAATCTCTCTTGACTAAATACTACAAGACAAATGAATCAAAATGGTTACTGATTTTAAATGTAAAAATATTATTTGTACTAAAATCTTTATTGTAAGATTTTAAAAAGTTGATGCCATCCTAATTCAGTTCAAATTAAAGCTATCAACATTGATACATAAAAGTGCACTCAAAAAAAAAGTTACTACTATTAATTAATAGGGCCGCGTTATAATGCAACTAATTTTCAGTCCAGAATGCAAGACTTTTAATATTGCATATTAAACTTTATCAATAATACATGTAAATTTATATATCAACACAAAGACATAAATACATCAACAGTCTTGTGTTGATACATTTATATCTTTGTGTGGATAATTTTAACATATAAAATTGAAAAAGTTATGGGTTCTGGATTGAAAATTAATTAGCATTTGATTACCGACCATATTACTAATCGAGATTATCTATTCAAGATCTCTATAATAGATATCCACATAATAAATTCCTAAATATTTCAGTCGTCGCTACTATAAATTTATCCATTTTCCTCTTTGATTTTCACCATCTTTACCTCCATATCTCTTGTTTATTAACTCTACATTCGGTAATTTATCCGTACGATCATTTCTTTTGTGTATTTCATCTTTTTTTATTCGAATTTGAAATATTTTCACACTAATTAAACATGAAGTTATCTTTTTTCTATTTGTAGAAAAAACATCATTATGTGGGAATCGGGTAATTTTTGGACTGAAAATATAAACAATGCTCCAGTTGCTTTTATCCATGCAACAATGCATGTTTTGCTAGTTGATCATGAGGCAGACGCCCTAAACATAGTTAACCAGCTCGAAACGTTGCAGTATAAAGGTAGATATATTGAAAAAAAATTCTTTTTTACTTAATTCATTTACTATGAAAATATATTAAATCTTAAATATATATATATATATATATATTAAATTATTTAGGCTAAAGAAACTGCAAATTTTGTATTGTAATTTGTGTGATCAGTTAGTTGTGTTGAGCTTCCATATCCTTGTATACCAATGCTTGCGAATGCAAAATTCGACGTTGTGATGGCGAACATCAATTCTCCGGATCCCCAAGGTTTTAGACTACTTCTTCAGCATGCACTCAACATGTGTATTCCAGTAGTTTGTAAGTTTCTATTCATTTTGAAGCCAATTTTCTACTAAAAAATGTATGTGAAGTTAAATACTTTTGGTATATGTATAGTGATGGCAGATGATGACAACACGTTGTTGAGGGCTCTCGAAAATGAAGCATCCCTTTGCATCAAGAAGCCACCACCGGTGGAGTTTCTCAGATACTTATCGCAACATGCTACGAGGGAGAAGGCAAGGATGATCAGGGAACAGGATATAATCGCATCCAACAACCTAGGATCGCTGGGGGGAATCGAGTTCAGGGAAGTGGTTCATCGTAAAAACCCTAACCCTAACCCTAACCCTAACCCTAATCCTAACCCTAGAATGATGGTAAATAGGAATGGCAAATATAAGAGTAGATGTAGAGGTAGATATGAGGATTACAATCAAGGATCCAATTACACGATGAGTCAAAATGGTAATGTGCGGAAAAAGATGTGTACCGAATGGACTCAAGAGTTGCACGCCAAGTTCGAGGATGCAGCTTGGCAACTCGGGGAAGGAAGTACCTACATATTTTGATGTTAAATTTTATATTTACTATGTGTATTAATGTCATATTCATTTATAGGGTGTTTTCCAAAAGAGATCTTAGAGTTGATGAATGAGCCCGGTTTAACCAGAATGCAAGTTGCAAGCCATCTCCAAGTTCGTTTTCTGATCCAACTAGATTAAGCTTCATAACAAAATTAGTAGTATATCCTCATTTTTTATTCTAATTTAATTTATAGAAATGTCGCAATGATCTTTGGAAATCTCCGGAAGAGCGAAAGCCAAACCTTCAAACTAGTCATCATTCGTCTCCGAATGGAAATAGAAGCCAAGAGAAGCCAAGGCGGTTCGGGTCAATGCCCAAAATATACAGACCCTCAAAGACTCAAGAAACGAGTCAAATGAAAAATGGGTCGACCATTACTACTACTACTATTACTACTCCACAGCATTATGGAACGGACTTTATGCCTTCATCCAATGAATACCTCAATGATATGGATAGCTTTATCCATGACTTCTCCGGTAATCACAATAATGATAAGGTATTTTTTTCATACGCATTCTTAATTCTTTCTCAACAACTGAATATCTTCACAACTTCGGTGTTTTGTTGATGAAATTTTACTGCAATATCATATACTATGTTCTTTCTTTTTTGTGTCTAACACCAATATGCTACTTGTATGCAGACCGGTGAACCAAGTATGAACCAAGTATGAAAACAAAGAGCAATAATTAAAGAAGGATGTATTTCGACTACATATTCATAGCTGAAATTTTAATATTGTGTTTAGAAATTTCAATCTTTGAAATTCTTCATGCTAATTGTCTATCAATCTTGATACAATATTCAATATGAATAGATGACAATAGTATATATAGGGAATTACAAAAAGTTAATGCTCTATCTCAAACATTTGAAAACAGTCTCTGTGTTATGACTTTCTTTTTCTCATGGTTGTTTATCCATCCTCAATATATTTTGTCTTTCGTAAATAAATTGTAAATATATGTTTAACCTCTTCATTTTCAATCAACAATATTTGTATCGAGGATGGAATCCCCCTGCTTTGGGAGCTTTTGACATTGGTAATGTTATCCATAATTAATTCATCAATTAATAAGTCTAGTGTTATCGCACTTTATTTTGTACTATTATATTTACAATAGTCCCTCCGGTCCCCATTAAATATCTCATAATTCCTTATTTGGGCAGTTCACAATAAAGATCTCATTTCATTTTTACCATTTTAGTGAACTCTGTTGGGGTTAGGTGCCTCTTGCACAGCGGAAATTATGCATAAACAAATATATCATGCATACAGATGGGATCAATTACTTACATGTTAAACAATCAATTGCATGCTAGAACACATATAATTCACAAATAAGGAATCAAAACCATAATTCATGAATTCCTATGGTTTAGAATTATCGATCTGATTCTTCAAAGAATCGTCGATTGCTTGCGCCTTCTCCACGTGATGTTCTTTGTACTCGACCACGGGCCTTCTAATATGTATCCCGAACTCAAATAATGGCCTTTGGGTGGGAAAAGCTTGTCAGAATCGAAAAGAGCTTGATTATAAAGAAGACAGAACTTCAGGTCTGTGAAGAACCGATTTTTCCGTCCACTCCTAGAGAGGAGCACGGAAATTATGAGTTAATTAGCTATCCAGAGAGGTTGGACTTGAGCCAAACTTGTTAGACTTTTACTAATTAAATCGAGTCTCAATTTAATACAAGTCCAACAGAACCTTATTATCAGCCACTACAGTAAAATAATATTGACTGCCCGTCCAATCCTAAATTACGAGTAATTCGGGCTTTACCTTTTAATTTATTATTTCTCGTGTTTAAGATATAAATATTCATTAATTAATTCTAGTATGCTATTTGACTTTATTTAATTAATATCTTTTTTCAAGAGTTGTCTAATTCAAAATCTTAATCTATTTTGGAATAAATTCCAACCGGTCAGGTTTCTGAATAATAAACCTTTTTCGAACAACTCTTGAGGATATTATCAAACTGAACTCACCCAACACACGATTCATTGCAATAACAATACTAGCACCTCTAGACATTGATCACCATTTGATAAATCAAAGTAGTGTATAATCAATATCGTATGCTTTATGTTATGTCAACAATGATTAAGAAATAACAATCACCGAGACCTCGTCTTTCAGTAAATAGCAAGAAAGACTATTCTCAACTATTAGATCCTCCAGTGCTATACCACACCAGAGTCGTTTATTTCCTAAGGTAAGGAAACATGCAGACTGACACTGCAACCTTTCGTGATAAGTAGCCAGAGTCTATTTAGGCTGTGAAATTCTATTTCTCTTCTACAAAGAACCGACTGCGTCACCTTCTGTGAACATCATTCACAACCAGTCTACTATCCAGAAGAATTAGACTTGTTTGCTTCTTATATATTTAAATGTTCGAGAAACATCTTATAAATGCATAAGCAAACACCAATGCGATAAAATTACTTATTCTCGCCTTAGGTTAAAAGTGCATTGTAGAGTTTATTGTATACAAGCAATTATATAGGTGCAACATGCTCGAAAAATGCTTTTCAATATACCAATCCTAACAAACTCTCATTCCATTAAATCATTCTCACACACATTTTATTAAAACTAATAATCCCTCCATCACATTAAAAATGAAATGTTTTCTTTTTTGGATTGTCCCATTAAAAACTAACACTATCTCTACTTTTTCATCTCTTTTACTTTATTCTCTCCTAATTAACTTACTAAACAACATTACATAAAATCTTGTGCCGAAAACAATTGTTTCATTTCTAATGGGACGGAGGGAGTATAAAAAAGTAGGATCCACATTCCACTAACCTTTTCTACTCACTTTTACTAACAAAGTCAAATAATTTCTTAAAACTCGCACCAGTCAAATATGAGGCATTTAATAGGGACCAAAGAAAGTATTATTAACAAAATAAAATATAGATTAAATGATTTCACATACACAGTGGGATCACATTTTTTATAATCCAAATGGCTCAAGCCATCAAGAGTGACGAACTAGGCAAGGTAGAACATAGAGCACTACAAGAAACTTCGAAAACAAGCAAAAACTAATCTGACCAAGGACAACCACCTATATATTTACAGACGTAGTATTATTTTTAGCACTAAAACTAACTGCAAGTATACACAATAGTCTATCTAGAGCCTTTCTCCTAGCGGCAAGGAGCTTAGACATTATTGTATGAGGTGCCGAGTTCGAGTCTTCTTGACATCAGTTGTAATTTCCTCCTTATTTGTAATTTTCTATTTTCTATAGTATAGGAGTTTATTTATAATTTTCTCAGTTGTAATTTCCTCCTTATTTGTAAATTTCCTCCTTCGTATAGGAGTTAATTTTTAAAAAAAAGGAGTTAATTTTTTAAAAAAATAAAAAAGTATACACAATAGTCTTGGAGCTTAATTTGGCCAAAAGACTATCTTACCCCTCCCAAAGATCATACCAAAATCTCGTTTGTTCTCCATTTCCCACCTTCATTCGGATCTCATATCTCACCACTTCTTGAACCTCCTTGATAAAGTTCTCAAAGCTTTTGATTTGGTTCCAAAAACTATACTGATTTGAGTGGTTTATAGACCAAAGATTTCCTTGATGGCTATGGTCGTGGTTGGACCTATCGATTTCCTGCTATAATAGTTTGTGTTCGTCCGCAATCCTCCACCATCACTTGAAGAGTTGGGATGCATTCTTAATGAAAAAATATCTTTGATTCCCAAGGCTGTCTTTGTCCAAAGTTTTTTTAATAACATCCCATGCTATAAGATTGCCCCCTCTGACCATCATTTTCCCCCAAAAAATTGTCGTTTGATTTGAATAATGCATTCAACAATGCTTTAAGAAGGACTAACCTCCCAGCTCTTGAAAGATTCTCCACCTTCCATAATGTTAATCTCTTCTGCACATTTTCAATTATCAGCCTCCAAATTTGAGTCCTACTTAGGTTTCACCCCAAGAGTTGTATGATGCTGAGATAATTAATTGGCAGCTTTGCTACACCACAATTCAAGGAAAGTTGCATAGCCTCAATACAGTCATTGGAAGCGTTATTAAGAATCCATCTATTCTTCACTAAAGCTTATTGAATTTCTCCAATAAGGCTCGCTAACACTTTTGAGAGACTACTAGCAAGGTTCTTTATTTGTGGTGACACATTTTAAGTAAAATAGACAAAATTATTGTGTGTGGAGGATAAGTTCTGTCAACATAGTAGTATTAGTAGTTGAAGAACGATAGGAAGAAGATTTCTGGTTTATTTACTTGATAATTGAGAATACACGGTTGATACATTTTATAGCCATAAGATTGTACCTATATGGTAAGCCTAGATTATAGGGATTCTAATCTATTTTAGGAAGTAAATCATTTATATATAATCACTAATCAAAGGAGTGATCTTCGGTAATCTTCCATGATCTTTGGCAATCTTCCAACACTCCCCCACAAGTTAAGTAATGGGATTTCCAACACTTAACTTGTCTAGTGCTTCTCGGAACGACTTTGAGTTCACTGCTTTAGTCAATATGTCAGCCAATTAATCTTCGGACTTGACAAACGGTAGCTCGACAATTTTGGCCTTAATGTTCTCCTTTATAAAATGTCGATCCACCTCCAAATGCTTAGTCCTATCATGTTGAACCGGGTTCTCTGAGATGCTAATCGCAGCTTTATTATCACAGAACAACTTACAAGGTTGTGATGGATGAAGACCAAGTTCAGTCATAAGTCTCAACCATAATATCTCGGTGAGGCCACTCTTTATGCCTCGGAACTCTGCTTCTGCACTTGATAACGCAACCACCTTCTGTTTCTTACTTCTCCAAGTAACAAGGTTTCCTCCTACAAAAGTGAAGTACCCGGCGGTTAACTTTCTATCATTGGGGTTTCCCGCCTAATCTGCATCAGTGAACCCATGTACTTCTAAGTGACCATGTTTTTCAAATAACACCCCATGGTCTGCCATTCCTTTCAAGTATCGAACGATCCTTATGGCTGCTTCCCAATGATCTTCCTGCGGTGAGTGCATAATCTGGCTGACGACACCCACCGCATATGCTATATCTGGACGAGTGTGTGAAAGGTAGATAAGTTTTCCTACCAATCTCTGATATCTCCCCCTGTCGGTGAGCTTTCCTCCTTCACGTATCTGTAATACATGGTTCTGTACCATTGGAGTGTCGGCAGGTCTGCAATCTATCATTCCCACTTCTGCGAGCAAATCAAGCACATACTTCTTTTGGTTTATGAAGATTCCTCTGTTCGATCTTAAGACTTCAATGCCCAAGAAGTACTTGAGGAGGCCTAAGTCTTTCATCTTGAACTCTGTGAACAAGTTCCTTTTCAATTCACATATCTCCTCTTCATCGTCCCCTGTGATTATCATGTCATCGACATAGATGATGAGACACGTGATCTTTCCACCCCTTTTTTGAGAAATAACGTATGATCTGAGTTACTCTGCTGGTACCCATGCTCTCGGGGACTTTTTAAGCCCATATAGTGTTCTTTTCAGCTTGCACACTTCTTCGGTTCTAAACTCGTCAGTGAACCCTGGAGGAGGAACCACAAACACGGGCTTCGGTAGTTCGCCATGTAGGAATGCGTTCATGACATCGAACTGATGGAGAGGTCAGTCTCTGTTTGCTGCAATCGAGAATAATACCCGTACGGTGTTGATCTTTGCCACTGGGGAGAAAGTCTCGGCATAATCGACTCCATATGTTTGGGTATATCCCTTTGCCACTAGTCGGGCCTTATATCGATCGATTGACCCGTTTGGCCTTCTTTTGATAGTGAACATCCATCTACATCATACGGCCTTCACTCCTTCCGATAGTTTTTCTTTCACCAATGTATCATTTCTCATCAAGGCTTTCATCTCGGTAAGCATAGCTTCTCTCCAGTGTTTGCACTTCATTGCTTCTTCGGCCGTCTGTGGGATCTTCTGTTCTTCATACAGTGCAGCCTCAAAAGCTCGGGCCACTTTCGTCAGATTGCCTTGAACAAAGTCTGCCACTCCATATCTGCTTTTCTTTCCAATCCTCTCCGGAGAGTATCTCTTCGGGGGAACACCTCGAGTACTTCGTGGAGGAAGAACATACCTCCCGGTATCACCGTCTATAGCATTATCCTCGGTTTTTGAATTGTTAGTATCAACTGTAGAACTTTCCTCACAGATTGGTTCCGGACATACCTCGGATATTGGTGGAGGAGGGTCAGGTGAACGCGGTTGAGGAGACTCTGGAGGGGCCTGCTCGGCGACAGTGACAACCGTCTCGGGTGGATCCTCAATCGAGTGGCTTGGAAGTGGCACAAACCAACTTAGACAGTCCTCATAATTACTTTTAGGGTTACTTTCGGATGTCTCCCCATGACTGCTAAGGTGGTGTTTATAGAAGAACTCGGTTTCTAGGAAGTCACAGTTTATGGTGGTGGTGATTTTTCTAGTGCTTGGATCGTAGCACCTATACCCTTTTTGGTTGACCCCATATCCCACGAAGACACATTTGGTTGCGCATGGAGAAAATTTGGTTCTTTCATGTTTGGGGATATGAACATAGACAGTGCATCCAAAGACTTTTGGTGTCATGCTAAGGGATTCCGGTATCTGGGCTTGTTGGGAAAGGGTGTCAAGGGGTGTTTTGGTTTTTAGGATTTTGGTGGGCAGTCGTTTATGAGGTAGATAGAGGTTCCAATGGCTTTTGGCCAAATGAATTTTGGGATGTTGCACTCAATCATAAGGGCACGAGTCATTTCCAGAATGGTTCGGTTTTTTCTCTCAGCGACTCCATTTTGTTCGGGTGTATAAGCACATGATGTTTGGTGAAGGAGACCTTGTGTTTTAAAGAAATTGGACATAGCGGTATTAACAAATTCCCTCTCATTATCTGAACGGAGGATTTTTATGGTCTTGTGGAACTGGGTGTGTATCATATGAAAAAATAGGATGAATTTGTCAACCACTTCTGATTTATGTTTCAAGAAATAGATCCAAGTCATTCTCGTGCAATCATCAATGAATGTCACAAAATACCTAAATCCACTACCCCCAATAACAGGTGCCGGCCCCCACACATCAGCATGCACTAAATCAAACATGAATTTCATACGAGTATCTGAAGGTTTAAAACACTGTCTGTGGCTCTTGGCCAAAACACAAGTTTCACACGAAAAATCCCTAGGTAAAGAAAAGTGTGGGAACAAAAGTTTAAAGTAACCATGAGACGGATGTCCTAGTCTTCTGTGCCACAGCCAAGCCTTCTTTTTCGTGGACCCTTGAACCAGCATCCCACTGCCATGTTGAGCTACCCCATACACGTAGTAGAGTCCTTGATCTTCAGTGCCACGCCCAATGATCCTCCTCGTCCGAATATCCTGTAAGATGCAGAAAGTTGGATGCATTAGCATTGTTACTGACATTAGCCGCTGAGACAGGCTAGGAACAAACAAACAGTTTTATAGTCGAAGCGTGTGGGAAATTTTTATGGTTCCCGCCCCTGCTACAGTAATTAATTCCCCATTGGCAGTTCTAATGTAGGTTTTAGTAACTTCTTTAAAATTACTAAAATCATATCTTTCTGGAGTCATTGTGTCTGTGGCACCATAGTCAAAAATTCATCCCTTCCTATCAACATTTTTTGTATTTTTCACAGATAAAGCAGCGGAAATATTCATTAGAGGTGTAAACCGATTATGTGTGGAAATATGGCTAACTAGGGGTAGAATTCGGATTTTCTAGAGTATTTGGGGTTGGTTTCACAAATATCCAGATCTGGGGGGTCACATTTGAGATTATCAATAAGTGGCGGACTGAATTGCATAACTTTCATATTCAGGGGATTAAATTGCAATAAAGGGAAAGATCTAGGGTTTGATCCTGGATCAAACTCGATACCTCCTATTGCGCCTTCATTCCATTTTTGCGTCTCGTTCGTTCTCTCCACGAAATTTCCGACCCGAACTCCTCTGCCTCCGCTGCCACCGCCATTATCATCAGGATATTCTGGGGTACCCTGCCTTTGAATTTGGGGATTCCCCTGCCTTTGCCCTGTTTCACTGACCTCGGCGGCTGCGAACTTCGCCTGTGCTCGTGCTCTCTGTTTTTCGTCCCACCATTCCGAGAATCCCAGACGGAGGAAGCAAGTATCTCTCGTGTGTTTGTTTTTCCCGCAATGTGAACACCATAGTTTGGTTTTGTCGATTCTTCCTCCGGCTTGGTTGGCCGGTCTCTCTGTGCTCCGAACCTGTAGCCGATATCCCCTGATGATGCATCGGCGCTGCCAACGCCAGGATCTTCGGTGGGTTTGGAGGATTCCGGTGGCATGATCTTCAATAGAGCCGCCTCCCTCTGAACCCTTCCGTAAGCTTCTTCGACTGAGGGGTAGGGTTCTTCTTTGAGGATATCCCTGCGAATTGTATCATACTCAGGGTTGAGTCCAGTGAGGAACTTGAATAACCTTATGGTGTTCGAGAACTCTCAGAACTGCTTGACCCCTTTGTCGCAGCAATCCACCGGCTGTTTCCGACACCGATCTACATTGATCCACAGTCCGTGGATTCGTCGGTAGTAGGTTTCGAGATCCAGACTTCCTTGGCGGAGTGCGATGGCTTTATCTTCCAGATCGTATATAAGATACGAATCATTCTTGCCTTCAAACGTTACGACAAGATTGTCCCATATTGCCTTCGCAGTTTGGTGGTGAGCAAAGTCAGCAATTATATAGTTTTCGATGTTGTCGATGATCCACGAAAACACCACGAGATCAGTTTCCTCCCACTCGGCATATCCGGGGTTCTCTGGTTCTGGCGGCGGATCTTTGATGTGGGAATACCCTCCTCGGCTTCCTATCGCGACTTTCATCAGTCGAGCCCATAAAGGATAGTTTTTCCCATTCAGTTTGAATGCAACAGTGACGTGCTTGCTTGTTTTCATCTTGGATGCTTTGATTTTGGGTATATTGTCTCATTCGGAATCTGATTCTGATATGTTTTATGTGTAGGGTTTTTTTTTGGCAGCCTCTTGCTCGGGATTGGTATGGTATTTGGCTTGGGATCGGTTTCAGCCTCTTGGCCGAGATTGGTATGGTTTCTTGGCTATGATGAAGCTTTTCTAAGCCAGATTTTACTCTGCTCTGATGCCATGAAGAATGATAGGAAGAAGATTTCTGGTTTATTTACTTGATAATTGAGAATACACGGTTGATACATTTTATAGCCATAAGATTGTACCTATATGGTAAACCTAGATTATAGGGATTCTAATCTATTTTAGCAAGTAAATCATTTACATATAATCACTAATCAAAGGAGTGATCTTCGGTAATCTTCCATGATCTTTGGCAATCTTCCAACAGTAGTGATAAAAAAAAATGTATTCTGAATAAAGAAAATGAGTGAGGAATGAATCTGATGATAAAGTAATTACTAAAAATGAATAGTGAATAATTTTAGTAATGAAAAAATATGACTATTTTTAGAGTATATATTAAAAATAATGCTCCCTTTGTTCCTAATATTTTGTCGTTATTTAACCGGGCACGGGTTTTAAGAAATGTAATAGAAAGTAAGTTGAAAAAGTAAGTGCCATATGGGTCCTACTTTTATATATTAGTTTTATAATAAAATGTGAGTATGGATAAGTTAGTGGAATATTGGGTTCACTAAAAAAATAGTAAAAGTGTAAGGTGAACATTTTTATAAATAAATAAAAATAGAAATAAATGACAAATTTTCAAGAAGAAATTGTAGGTTAAGAAAAGCCAGGTCATTTTTTTTTTGGTTTAGTTATGGTGATTGAACCTATTAATTATCATTATGTAACATTTCCACAATTTCTTATTTGATATTATCTGTTTATCTCATTTACATTTATGAGTCATCACTCATTAGTCATTACACATCATTTTACTGTGTGTCGTAAAGTCCAGTTTTCAATTTTTCCTGTACACCATTTTACGTCTAGATAATCTTGATTCTCAGCTTATAGCTCCTCCATTTCATTATTATATTAATTTGTAATATTATTATATCGTTAAGTACGTTTAATATACATGTCGCAATAGATTTTCTGTACTGTGTTACTTTGAATTCGAATGTGTCGGTACAACAAAGTTATTACTTTATTATTTATTTAATGTTGAAATTCAAATTTTAACGAACGATTTCCATTTGAGCATATGTATATCGAATATAAATCGCAAATAAAAATAATCCATTTGTAACGGATTCAATATTCTAAATCGGTCGTGAAAATAATTAGTGTGGGATATATAAATAGGCTCTCTCCTAATTGATTAGTCTTTTGGGCTAAGCTCTCCTGTTTGGTATGTATCATCCTTCGTCTCACATTCCATTAACTCTTTTATACTCACATTTTATGTACATTACTAGTAATACTCCCTCTGTCCTTTAAATTTTATCACACTTTGACCGAGCACGGATTTTAAGATATGTAATGGAAAGTGAGTTGAAAAAGTTAGTGGAGAGTAGATCCTACTTTTATATTTTAGTTTTATAAATGAGTTAGTGGGATATGAGGTCCGCTATAAAAAATGGTAAAAAGTGAAATGTGACAAATTTTATGGGACGGACAGAAATGGAAAAATGTGACAAAATATAAGGTACGGAGGGAGTATATAAAAGTGAGACCCACATCTCACCAACTATTCCAACTCACTTTCGATTACATTTATTAAAACCCATGTCGAGTCAAAGTGCCACACATATTAAGGGACAGAGGGAGTAATTATTTTCATAAAAGTAAAAATTGTTATTTAAATTATATTTTTTGGTTAACTTCTTGTCAATATCACAACTTTTCCCTGCTAAATAAATTATTCCGACCGTCAGCGAATATGTGTCACGTTTTTTTCCTTTTAATCCGTCTGCAAATAGAAGTTCATATTCATTTTCACTATAAATGGTAATAGAGTCTCGCATTCCACTAACTCATTCAACTGATCACATTACATTTAAAACTAATATATACAAGTGAGACTCATATTCTTGTAACTTTTTCCACTTTTTTTAACATGAGACTCCGAAATGTGGACGGAAGGAGTTTAACTTTATAATATTTGCAAAATGTCCCATGAAACTAATTTTTCAGGAATTGGTGGTTGTTTGGAACCCAAATTTTTAGATGTAAACAAAATGTCGGTTCTTTAAAACATTATCGTTTAATTATTTTAAACAAATTTTAGGGAATTATTCTTAGATTGTATCACAGACGTCTGAATTTTTGGGCTTTACTATCGATTTGTAACTTCGATTCACAAAAATTGCAACTTACCGTTGCGCGGAAGCTAGATTGGGGTTTGCAACTGACAAACCGCAATTCTGGTATTCATGATTTGGCCTCTATATGAGACTATTACAAATTGTAAGAAGGTTATGATTTAATTGGTATAACTTGATAGTAATTATGAGATTTAACATAAATTTTTAAAAAAAAATTGCGCAACGACAATTTCACCATTCAAAATAGGTAGTAAAAATACTTATTTGTGGTGAACAGTAGAATTTACGAAAGGTGATTTACTATTTACTAATAGGACGGAGGGAGTAGTTAATTTTCTTTAAAAATAATTAAAAAAATATTTAAAAAAATCCACAATCGAGACTGGATACCCGATTTTTCAGGACTGGATACCCGAGTCAGGTATCTAGGTACCCGAAATCATTTTCGGATCGGGTATCAGGTATTAGATTTTAGGAAATTCGGGATCGGGTATCCGCGAGTACCTGATTTGACAAGCCTAGTGGGAACCATGAATAGTGAAGAGCATGTTTCTTGGGAAAAAGTATGGTTGTGGGTGTTGTGTCTTAACTAAGGCCGAGAACCAAATATGAATAAAAAAAAGTGGAATAAAAGTAGGGTCGAGCCCATAAATAGTGAAGAGCATGCTCTAAGGCAATAAACGTGGAGTATAGTTTTATTTTATTGTAGAATAAAGAGATGTGATGAATAAAATGGGTTTATGAATAGAATCATTCATAAATTATTAATTAGTCATTTAATATGGCCATTGATTGAATTCTCTTTTTTGTCTACCACATATGAATACATGATTGAATTTTTCTTTCCTGATTGTCACACTAAAAGTAATTGTTTTTCAATTTTTAGCAAAAAATAATATATTTATTCCTTTTTATTTTACTTTCTCTATTTTACTTTGTTTTATCTCTCTACTTTATTCTTTCATACAATATATTCTCTCTCCACGTACTCAATAAATATCACTTTCTTAAATCTTGTGTCCAAAATAAATCAATTACTTATAGTGAGACAGAAAGAGCAGTACTACTAAATATAGATTAGAGGATAAAATAATTAAATTCATAATTATTTTATTTAATTTACTTAAAATTGGAGAAAATCTTGCTTTAGGGACCCTTTCATATTACTCGCCCTATTCCTTAAAACTATGAATCATTTCCTTTTTTTAGTTTATGAATTTTCTAATTTAAAAAAAATCTCATGTAGAGGAATTCATGCAACAAAACAATATTTTTATTTTTTTTTATTTTTTTAACTTCTGTTTTAAAATTTGAGTCTCTTTAAAAATTTATGAATGGAGAGACAGAAATAAAATTATTCATTTTTGGGTCTTGTGCACTTGATAAGCCCATTTAAATTTTCCATAAATTTAAATTTCGAGCCCATTAGTCTGAAATGAGTGACATAATATTTCAACCGAACAGCCCCTTACTAAGCCCTAATTTCACCCCCGAATTTTGAACACGATCGATTCTCGTTCAAAAAATTCCCAAGTCGTTCTCTGCATCCGGAAGTCTCCTCAATCTAAATTCTTAGAAACTCTATCTATTCTCATCACTTTTGCAGCTGAGGTATATCTCTCTCTCTTGATGTACATGTCTATGAATGTGGAAGGAAACTTTTTTATTTTCATGCCGTGATTGAAGTAGTGAACCGAAGTTAATTTAGCAGGGTTTGCTTGAATCAAGTGATATATGAAATCCTGTAGCTTAAATTTCAGCACATGTTGTGTTCAAATGCTTGTTAAGCTGCATTGCGACCTACTTGGAACTGTTCACTGTTATTTATTCGTTTAGATAAATTTTTTCGTCTTAGCTTTTTTTCCCTAATAGATTCGTAATTTCGGGAACTGTCGCAGAGGTCTTTTTAAGAATGACGGAGGTGGGTGAAGACGTTATGCCGAAGGATGCCAAGATTGTGAAGGAATTATTGAAGTCTATGGGTGTCGATGACTACGAGCCTCAAGTCGTAAACCAGTTTTTAGAGCTCTGGTATCGCTATGTAGTTGATGTGCTATCCAATTCGCAGGTGTATGCAGAGCATGCTGGAAAGTCTGTCATCGACTCTGATGATGTTAAGCTTGCAATTCAGTCCAGAGTCAATTTTAGTTTCTCGCAGCCTCCACCTCGAGAGGTAGAAGTTTCATCTCGATTTTTGTTGATCCGTTGAGTGCTGTGTTATGATTCTTTTGAGCTAATATGATGTGCTTTCTTTAATGGGTTTGCTTATGACGCTAGTTGGTGCTGCATTATTACTAATTAGCCATTGATGTGGGCCGGGTTGTTTGTTTAACTCATTATTTGTAGTATCAACAGTTGATGCATATTATAAGCTTGTCCGGCGATGCAAATGAATCTATATATTGTAGTGTTGTCACAAGGATCCTCATGAGCTTCTCTAATTAACTGCTCCCCGTTTTTCTGCAAACACAAATATTTAGGATACTTGATGTTTTCAATAGCTTTTACTGGCCTATGTTGATAATGTGTCTATATAGTGTAATGGCGTGATCATGGTCACATGAGTGTACTAGTTAACTGGTCTCCCTTTAAATCTAAATTCGTATATTCTGGATACTCTTCTTGCATTCTAGTTTCTGATAACTTTTGGTCGATTCATCTTGCGAAGAACGTGTGCAAATTTTTAATAAACTCGGTTTGTGTTATTTATATGGTCATGTGATACTATTGTGTGCTACCATGTCCCTTAATAGGTGCTGCTAGAGTTGGCTAGGAGCAGAAACAAGGTCCCCTTGCCGAAATCAATAGCTGGGCCGGGGATTCCTCTGCCTCCAGAGCAGGACACTTTGATCAACCCGAATTATCAGCTTGCTATTCCAAAGAGACATAACATGCAAGCGCCTGAAGAAACGGAAGAGGATGAAGAGACTGCTGATGTCAATTCGAATCCTAATCCTGATAATCCTCAAGACCGGAGGAATTTGTCTCAAGGAGCTCAGCGCGTCTCGTTTCCCCTTGGGGCCAAACAGCCGAGATAAGTCTCCTATTGTAGTAATGCTTGTAATATTAAAAATGATTTATGTACCAAGTAGTAGTTGGTTTAGCTTGTATAATGCACTTGGTTATTGTCAATGGCAGAAATCTGAATTATAGACCCAAAACTTGAATGTCCTCATCTTAATATACCAGTTTAATTTTTTCTGACATACTGAAGAAACCCCCCTCACATAGTTACATTGCCAATCAATCTCAATCCAATCCCATCCCAATCTATGCGATATTTTCTTTAGATTGACTGTATAAGATTGAGTATTTAAAGAATGAAAGTTACAAAATTCATCAATTCATACTATCCCTTAAAATATACACCTTCAAAAGGGTGACAGATAGAGAACACAGCGCTATACTCCATCTGTCCATAGAAAATAATCTTATTTGTGGATGGCACGGGTTTTAATAAGAAATTAGTAAAGTAAGATGAGAAAAGGTAGGTAAAGTATGGGAAAGAGGAGAAAAAGTTGGTAAAGTATGAGATATAAACTTTTTGTTTTTAGAAATGAGACTATTTTTCGTGTACATGTGGAGTATATTAAAAACTAGAAATGAATCAATGAAGTAAGAGCATCTCCATCCGTGCTCTTGCCAACGAGCATGGATGTGGGCCCGGACCCACTTTTACTCCCTGCTCTTAGGCAAGAGCACAACACCCACATCCGTGCTCTTCCGCAAGGACAAGCTCAAGGGTCCCACCATTCTATTATTCAATTTAAATAAAAACATTTCTATAAAATTAAAATGCATTAAAAATATCCGAAATACTAAAAATTACATAATTAAAATCCTAAAAATTAAAAAGTATATAATTAAAATCCTAAAAATTAAAAATTACATAATTAAATTCATAAAATTAAAAAAACCACTATTTGTGGCCGAATTTCGCCCAAATGTGTTTGATTAGGTCTTCTTGTAGCTCAATGTGGGCTCGGGTATCGCGCATTGTGTTCCTTGTTTCGATCCTCTCACCCATCGTCGTATGCACACCTCGGCGTGGGGGAGACCTCGCGGGTGAGCTTTCGGCTTCATCCTCGTCGTAAAAGCTAGCCGCCATCGGTCCTTCGTCAGCTATAATCATGTTGTGCAAGATAATACACGTGTACATGATGTCGGCGATATTTTTCACGTACCACAGCCAAGACGGGGCCTTCACAATGTTGAATCGGGCTTGAATGACCCCAAAAGCTCTTTTGACGTCTTTCTGAGCGGACTCTTGACGCTGCGCAAAAAGAACCCGTCTCGGGTCTTGTGGGTTGCTGAGCATCTTCACGAAAGTCGACCACCTTGGGTAGATACCATCGGTGAGATAGTAACCCACGTGGTATGCATTTCCGTTGACAGTGAAGTCGATCGCCTGTGCTACACCATTCAAAACATCATTGAAGAGTGGTGAAGAATAGAGCACGTTCAAGTCGTTGTTGGATCCGGCAATACCAAAATATGCATGTCAAATTCATAGGTGGTAGTCGGCGACCGCTTCAAGGATAAGTGTTGGGCCGCCGCCTTTGTGGCCGCTTAAGTGTTGCCCCCTCCAAGCAGTCGGGCAATTCTTCCACCTCCAATGCATGCAGTCAATGCTGTCAAGCATACCGGGAAAACCATGGACTGTTTCGTGAAGACGAAGCAACCACTGGCAATCATCGGTGGTGGGTGCCCGAAGGAATTCCTCACCAAAAGCTGAACGAGCGCCGTCGCAAAAAATTTTAGGCAAAGGATTCCAGTTGAATCACCGACATGCAAATACTAGTCGAAGAGGTCAGCCGTTTGCCCAGTTGCAAGTTGTCAGATGGCACACGTACACTTCTGCAACGCCGAGAGACTTTGCCAACCGGCTGCGTCTGTCCTTATTTGAAAGTATTCAACACGGGCGGATAATGTGTTGACAATACGCATAAACAAGCATTTTGACATGCGAAAACGGCGCCGAAAGTAATCTTTCGGACACCGCGGCTGGTCGGAAAAATAGTCGGCAACGAGCCTTTCGTTGACTCCCTCCCGGTCTCGATGGATGTAGCGGCGAGTTGATCTAGTTGGTCGAGGAGGAGGGGCGGGGGTATTCGCGGTGACATAGGCTTCATAGGCGGCACGATATTGTTCATAGTATTCTTATTTTTCGCGCTCCGCTTCCGCAATGAGATTGGTTTGAGTGAGAGAGGAAGATGTAGATAAGTGGTATGAAAAATTATGAATGAGAGATGGATGGAAGATGATTTCATGTGAAAATGGATGATAAATGTGTGCATTTATAGATGATTTTGGGAATAAAAAAATTTAAAAAATCAAAAAAATTCCTGAAAAACGGTAAAAAAAATGCCATATTTTTTAGAATCTGAAAATATTTTTAAATTTTTACTATTATTTTCAATTAAATAAAAATGAATTTCCAACGGAAATGCCGTTGGCCAATCAGAACACGCCACTTCAGCTGCTCGCTGGCACGGACGAGCTCGATGCATCGAGCAGCGCCGCACCAGCGGCAAGAGCGCAGCGGCGAGCAAGCGGTGCCGCGCCGCTGGCACGGAAGGACGGACGACTGTCCACTCACCGCTGCGGATGCTCTAACATACTTCCTCCGTCCTTTTAAAATATAAACTCTTTCCTTTTTTGGTCCGTCTTATAAAAATATAAACTCTTTTCTTTTTAGTCCGCCCCCTAAAAATATAAACTCTTTAGGAAATTTCTTTATCTCTAGCGAGATGGTACCTATTTTCCACTAACACACTTTTCTTTTTATCTCTCTTTTATTTAACCAATTTTGAATTAAAACCATGTCGTTTTAAAAGTTTTTATTCTTAGGGGACGGAAGGAGTAAATTTCAAGGGAAATAACCAATAACAAACTAGTTGAAATAATAAGCCCACTAGAGGGAACCTTCTATCCACAAAACGTATTACTCCTTAGTTGTTGCTCTTGGATTAACGCATCTCCCCACAAAAAAAAAAAGACTTTCTTCCTAACATGTAAAAGGCATCTTAAACTCGTTAAACACTACGGGGGTGTTCGGTTAGTAAGATTGTATCCGAGATTAAATTTGTAGTGTGTTTGGTTCATGAGATTCAATCTCATAACTCAATCCTAGATGGATAATCATGGGATAATTAGTCTTAGCTAACCCCCTATAACTAAAATAATCTTACAACTCAATCCTAGATTATATCTTGGTGGAGTATTATTTTATCTTGGCAACCGAACACCACCTACTAGCATTGACCAATTAATACTCGGTTGTTGCACACACTTTTTCTAGGGACTTACCTAGGGTTGTCGAGGCTCTCGCTCCCAAAACAGGGGTGTGATCATGTCAGCCACATTTCAGGTTTTAAATCGAATACGCATACAAAAGTTGAGCTAAGCAAAACTAGTTTCAAAAAGTGTCCCATTTTTCAATCCAAAACAATTTTCCTTTACAGTTACCAAATTTCACAAGAAAAATCATCATTCACACATTTTCAACATAAAAAATTTACGATTTTACCATTGATCGTCAGTCATGGACTTCATTGATCCTACAATACCCCGATGCGTCGTCAAGGGTTAAACTCGGCATATGCCGGAATATGCCGACGTGTATTTCTTTATTTATATTCTCAGCTTAGACTTGTGGAGATTGGAGGAGAAAAAATTCAATGGTCAATCCGCACCAAGGTGTTAATCCAGGGACGGATTTACATGCATCCTACATGGGCAAATGCCCCACTTCAAAAAATTTCATTTGTGCTATTTTGATCATTATTTTTAAATTCTTTTTGAAATACCTTTATAAATGTCCCTTCTAAAATCCTTAAAATGTCTTTGTATGGAATTTTGTCCCACCTATATAGAATTTCTAGCTCCATCCCTGTGTTAATCCTATTTGGCATACCCTACTAATAGATATTTGACAAGGGGAATCATATATAGTCATGCTTCCAACTAGATATATAAACAATGGAAACATTAAATTATATGGAAAGTTTCCTCATATTCCATGTATAATAAATACACTATATATGAAAGTGATATTCATTATTCTATTTATTTAAATATTTAATCATCATAACAATTATTGTCAGTCATTTATACGTAAATATAAAAAAATGAAAGCTTTATATTTTGTATTAGAACTATTATTTGTTTTATTTTATTATGAAACAATGGAGATATTTCATGTATTAATTACTATCAACTAACTTTGATAAGATAAATTTTTTAATTGGGGATCACTATCACTTTTGTTATAGTAGTTTTAGTTTTTTTTTTTAATTTTAAATTTAAATGTTATTCATGGAATTTTTGTTTATGGAACTTTTTGATAGTATATTGAAAAGGATAAAATGTACTAGTATTAGTTTTTAGATCATGTTATTATTATTTAACTATTTTTATAATTTAACATAGCACTCGTATATAATATTCATACAATCATGTGCAATGAAAATATTAAACAAAAACTACACTATATAATTAGTCAGATAATTAATTTAATTTATACACTTCAGAATTATTTATATTGTTGATTTAATTTGTAAGTATTTATGCTAATAAACCTGCAGTTATAATTACATGTTTTATTTATCTAAAATTTTTGTATATATAAATAAATAGAAAAAATAAAGTACCACCTAAAATTTAAAATGGGTGACGTGATCGTTTTCTGTATTTATGTTTAAGATGACCTTGACAACAATCATGAAAATTGATTCAATATTGAAATACATAATAGTGTATGCATTATACAAGGAATGGGTAGAAGCTTTCCATATAATTTAGAGTGTTCCATTGTTTATATATCTAATTGGAATTGTGAATATAATTGGAATTATGAATATAATGTATTGCCATTTGTCAAAAATTTATTGGTAGGACATACCAAATAGGATTGACACTTTGGTAATTATTGAATTTTTTCTCAGATTGGAGAATATTTTATTAGTCAAGTAAATGGTGTAAATGGCCATTATTATATGAATTATATCATTCACACTAGATTATGATGATTCATCAATCAAATTTGTTGGTTATTTGTTCCTTATCAACGCACGTTTCTTGGTTTTTTAATCTATCATTTTTAAATTGTGTTATGAACATTCTATATAGAGTATGGTGAAAGGAAATAAAGTAGAATCAGAAATAATTATACTCGTCAGCCACTTTGGAAATTAAGTCATGAGTTGATAATGATATATGTTTGGAACTGAAATGAGATACGGAGATTTTTGCTTTCAGTATAAAGATTTATTGTTAGTAGATACATAAACTATGAGGAATGATATGGAGTAATATGTGAATAACTCATTTGACCCATCTTTAACGTTCTTCATTTTGATTTATATATTTAGTTTGATTTTAATACGTTTAAAATGTTATTGAAAATTTTAATCTTACAAAATTCATTAAAATCAAAGCTTGATTTGTTATTTTATTAATTTATTTGAAATTATAGAAAAAACGAGTAAATCGATCTTTGATTTTTATGAATTTGTGATATTCAAAATTTCAATAACATTTTTTAATGTATTAAAGTCAAACTAAATACTTATATCGAAACAAAAACTAAACGTGCGTCAAACGAGAGAAGTGCTCATATAAGAAACTCACATAAGGTTTGTAGCATATCATTCATCATCATAAATTATAGTAACAAAGTTTTGGTTTTTATTTTTTAATTGTACTTTATTTTTTTTGTTAAAAATATAGTACTAGAAGTATAACTTTTATAAAAAGTTGGTATGTCATACGATCATAGAAGCCGTGCATCAAGGATTTTACATACAACTGGATTCAACCAGTGATCAACCTATCAAGATGACGTTCAAATGCTCTGAATATGCCACCAATGTCTTCGGCTTCAAAAGAGGTTCACGTTGGTACCTTGCACGCCTCAATCGGAGTCCAGTGGAGAAAGTTATGGTCGATTTACGAAAGCCGCGCATTGCAGAAAAGTTCCATGCGGCCGGGTGAATTTCAAGGGGGATGAGTCACTCGGCCGGGTGTCCTTTTTAGGACCCGTTCTGCCTCAGCGGGTCACCCAAGCTATAATTAGTATTTTTCCTCATTTTCCAAGTTTTATTGATGAAAATAGATACTTGAGAGATTTGTTTCCCCTTTGAGGGTTTTTATCCAATTCTTAACTTTAGGTTGCTTGATCATCAATTGATTCAATCAAGCATGATCAAGTATAGGTATGCATCAAGGGTTTGTGAATTCCTTTGAATAGTGGAGCCATTAGTTGAATCTAGTATGTTGAAGGGTTAGAGTTGTGTTCTCCATCAATGGATTTAGCTAATATCAAATTCACATTTCTTCATCTCTTATCTCTCATCAAATCATTTTGGGTCTAGTTTTTTAAGGCTAGATCGACCCTATCTTTTTATTTATTATTTATTTACGACCCTATATTTTTATTTATTTATTTATTTATTTATTTATTTATTTTTGTGTTCAATTGCTAGGAACCAAGAATCATCCCTACACATTGAACACATTCTTCCTACCTAGTGGTGTTAAGAAGAGAGTTTGACGACGCATGCCCTAACGAGCTTCTTCGACTCGACTATGGGTATCCGACACCCCACCTTTTTCAAGTACTCTTATCAGCTTTTCAATCTCTCGTCTATATACGGGCATGAAGTGCTCAGCGATCATGGTCTGTGAGAGCCTTAGTTTACTATATAGTGACCTAGGAGTGAGAAAGATTGCGACTTCTGTGTTTTCCTCCGGGCTACTGTCCGAGTCACTGGAGGAAACGTCACAGTCTCTCTCTCGTTCCGACTCATCAGAAACTAGCGTCACTATGTGCATTATCTTGCCAGCGGGAAAAAATCTATGCACCTCCTTTGTGTTAGGAACTGAGGCTTGAGATTGAGGGTCACTTACCTCAGCGATGGCTGCTTCCTCTTCTTCCCGGATTTCTTTGATTGTACCACTTTCCTCATCTGATTCTGAGTGTTTATAAAGCTCGCGCTCTATTTGCTGCCACAGCTCTACCTCTGTCATCTGATCTTCAAACTTCGCAGGGTCCATGATATCGTCATAATCCTCAACTTCGGTATTAATGGTGAAGTCGATGATCTTATGCTTGTCTCTTCCGTCTGGTGAAGATGCGGGAAGCGTCAAGTTTTCAACAAGTGAGGTTGTTTCTTCAATTGTTTCGATAAGAGGCTCCTCTGACACGTCTCTTTGAGAAACGGAAGACTCGGAAGGGTCTTCAGTTACATTGCAACTCATCTCAGCTGCTGTGACTCTGCGACGAGGACCTATGCAAGACCATGACCGGAGGGCCGGGCGGGACCAAGCAGCTTGGGCCATACTCTGAGCTCTCTTCATGACGACCTATTTTGGTGAGAAAAAAAGCTCAGTTCGAGAGATATAGCAATTGACGCTCCAACGTGATTTGGAGACTAAGGAGAGAACAAACACCACTTCACAAATTTAAAAAAAAAAAAAAAAAAACTCAAGTTTCCCACATTGTACAATTGAAAGCAATTTTAAGATGAGAAATGGACACCTGTGTACGATTGGAGACTGGGCGTAGGATTGCACCAGCACCAGCTACTTTGGCTTTAGCACTTGCCATGGAAGGAAGACGAGAACCCAATGCTGAAGCAGAGCGATAAACTGTACTAAGTATTCTGGTACGTTCGATTTGATTCCGCAGATCATTCACCCAAGCAGATGCTGTTACCTGCAAAACTTACAAATCATTAGGTAATCAACACGTCAAAATATGAACAAGCCTCGTAACAACACCTCAGCACGCAAATCATCTACTGATGCAGCCGAGAATGTGGGCACTAAATCAGCTCCATTTATTACAGAGGTAATGCATTCATTACCAGACTCGGCCAGCTCCCATGTCATACAAGCAGCTGTATGTGATCATCGAAGAGGCAGTTAATAGTTTCCCGACATAAATCACAGGCTCAATTGCCAAGGAGGATAACATTAACAGAAAGGGAACCTGGAGCAAACGCAACACAGGTAGCAGTTGATAGTTCATGTGTTTCTCGCAAAATATATGTTAAAAGGGCAGCAGTACCGCCACCAAGAGAATGTCCTATGATCTGTAGGAAAATGTAAATAATTCATGTAAAGAGAGTATCATTAGAGACACAAGGCAAGAACTTAGTGCGGCATGTAAGGAAGTTATCTACTACTGATTTTTCTAGGGGTTTGGTTAACAAGAAGCTAAGAGAATGAGAGAAAGAGAGAGAGTGAGAGAGAACAAGTTCACCATCTATTTTTTTCTCAAAGCACCCATTCAGCAATAAAATATACTAGTACTTTTTTGCACGTTCTGAAAATAAAGGATATTCCGAAAAATTAAAATCTTGGAAAAATGGTGAGCAAACTTGGACCTTAAGTTTGTAATCAGGGTGCTTAGCAAGTGAAGTGAGAAGACAAGAAGTTGAAAGCTTTGCAATCCATCTAGCAGCTGCAACCATTCCACCATGTGCATAACCTAGAACTAGGTTGATGACTCCTCCCTCACAGACCACTGAATGATGGAATGGTACAACAGCTCCGGTAACAGCTGTCAAAGTGTCCTTTATACTGTGAGTTCCACGAATCAGCAATAGGACAGTTTTTTATTTGTGGTCAATCAAGACAGTGAAGGCTGGCTTCAAAATCTGCATAGAAAACTTTGCTGTCAGAAAAATAAAAAAGTATTGAAACTGATCTCCAGCCTAAGAATTTTAAAGAGAGCACTATAAATTATAAATGAAACTTACTCCAGCTTTAGGTTCTTGAAGGATAACGTCTTCTTGAGAATGGCCAGTCTCTTCCAGAAACTTGGGAAATGGTTTCTTTGAGAAATGCCAACGGTGAGTGAGCAAATATAGAAGATATCTGAGTTCTGCAGCAATTTCAGGTCCTTTAAGCAGTATACTATCACTACCTCCAAATTCACGGCCAACTTGTAAATTTCCCTGTAAAGTTTGCCCATAGCCTAATCCTCAGTATCATACAATTCAATTGAAAGATATGCAGTTCAGTGTGAAAGACTTCACACCAAAAAGAGAGCACATGAGGTTTAAACTTTTTGATGGGTGAATAAGTACTATGCTACCTACATAACCAAATACTATCTGATACTTCAACTCAAGATCACGCAACCCTAAGTTGGCAGAAGAGTACTTAAACGGCGCACTAGCTGTGAGCCAAAAAATTAGTAGAGTACAACAAATTTTCGTTCTGTCAAACTCGAAACTTACAACATAGCAAAGCAGATCTCTAAGTAGGGAATGCCAACTGGAGATAGATATTTAATTAATGATTAGCTAGTAACAATGCATAAAATCCAACAGAGACTTTCTTTAAGAAGTACCTTCAAATGCATGTTGTTAGTATGCCTTGAATTTGTTTCCTAATTGGGATAGGATTATGCTTCCTAATTATGATAGGATTATGTTTCCGAATTAGGATGGAATCTCATGTGTGCCTATTTATATGTGAGTAGAGCACATAATTCTGTGATCGTGATCTTAGATCTGAAATCTGTAACTGCAGTCATAATACAATTTGTTCTCCGTTCCTGCCCGTGGATGTAGCCAATTGGCGAACCACGTAAATTTGTGTCTTCTTTACGTTCTTTCGTTTGTCGATTACACAATTACTCTATTTTGTCATAACAAACGGGTATCAGAGCCTGGTTTTCGAACTAGGGTTTGAATTCCGCATCTGTTAGGGTTTCCGTGTTAATCGATCAAGATGTTTGCTCAGAACGTGAAGGTCGACAAATTCACCGGGAGAAATAGTTTTGGCTTAAGGCAGATCAAGATGCGATCCCTGCTGAAGCAGCAGTGTTTGTGGGCGCTGCTCAAAGCAAAGAAGGCAATGGAGGATGATGAGGAGTGGACAACCTTAGACGAAAAGGCCCACTCGACCATCATGTTGTGCCTGTCTGACGATGTTATCATCGAAGTTACTGAGCAGGAGACTATTGCCGCCCTTTGGATGAAGTTGGAGAGTCTATGCATGACGAAGTCTCTAACCAACAAGTTGCTACTGAAGCAACGTTTGTTTCGATTAAGCATGCAGGAAGGTATGCCCCTTCGGGATCATCTGAAAAATTTGAACAAAATTTTGTGGATTTGCGTAATGTTGATGTCATGAGCTGTTAGTTGCCCGTGGAGAGCAAATTTGAGACAAGGATGAAGAAGTTTGTTTGTTTGGTATTATGATGATGCATTTGGAAGGAGGATTCAAGTCAACGTAGAGATTTGTTATTATGCCTTGAATTTGTTTCCTAATTGGGATAGGATTATGTTTCCTAATTATGATCAGTGTTGTTAGGGTCGCGGGGTGCCCCGGGGCGATGAGGGGGGACCCCGGGTCGCGGGGTGATGGGGCGACGGGGCGAGAGACCCACGAATCGGGGCGCCAGAATAGCCGAATGATGATTATATTTGTGTCTCTTTTATAAGTTTGTTGCTTGAATGTATGGTCTTCATAGGAATTCCTACTAGTATTCCTCTAATAGAATTCACACTCACAATCATATTTTTCTCAATCTGAGTTTGAAATGGACCCCTATATATCATATCGATATAGTAATACTTTTGAAATTAATTGTAATACTAATGGCTATCACATAATTTCAGAATTTAGATACTATGCCCAAAGTAAAGTTGAGATCTTTATACAGAAATAGTAAATTTCAAAATTTTAGATACTATGCACAAATTAAAGTTGATATCTTCAGACTGAAATAGTAGTAAATTTCAAAATTTTATAATTAAACCCAATTTATCGGACAAAGTTGACATAGACACCTTATAAATACGGACTAACTCAATATACCGTAAAAGTAATGGGGTCAATTAGAAAATAATTATTTTAATATTGGAACTAAATTGATGAAATTGTAGAAATTGCCGTCCACTAAAGAAACAATTAACGAAAATGCCCATCACCTAAATCAATCCATTTCCTCCCTAAATCAACTCCACCGCGACAACAAACGACGCCGTTCAACCCACTCGGCGCCGCCATCTTCAGCTGGCCATTGAATTTCTTGTTTGCATAATTGATTGCTTGCCTCAGCCTCTGCTTATATTGAGTGCGTTTTTTATCAAACTTGATGCTCGAATTCGAATTCCCCCACATTTGACAGACGACCCAGGCGCTCCACGGCGACCCAGGCGCACCCCACCGTCGCTCCACGGATCTCGCACGACCCCGCCGCATCGGGGCGATTACAGGCTCGCTTTGAGCGCCCCGAGCGCGATTTTCACAACACTTATTATGATAGGATTATGTTTCCGAATTAGGATGGAATCTCATGTGTGCCTATTTATATGTGAGTAGAGCACATAATTCTGTGATCGTGATCTTAGATCTGAAATCTGTAACTGCAGTCATAATACAATTTGTTCTCTGTTCCTGCTCGTGGATGTAGCCAATTGGCGAACCACGTAAATTTGTGTCTTCTTTACGTTCTTTCGTTTGTCGATTACACAATTACTCTATTTTATCATAACACATGTGTTGTCTAGCATGTGTCTTATCCACTATTATATATGAATAATATATATTAATCAAAGTTCTAGTATAACATCTGAGGTGTATCCTATCATGTTGAGTGTCTTACGTTGCATGATTTGCATCTCGTTACATGGGTGATAAAAAGTTACACCTTACCCTTAAAGAGTAATTTTATCAGTCTAGGTCAAAATCAGGCAGGACGACATATCAAAACCAATACCAAACTCTTCAGAGTTTAAACAGTGATCTGTATTTGAACTTTACAGGTCTATTTTCAAGTTACATTGGAGATTCAATTGCAATGGGTGCAGTAAAAAAAGTCAAAACAATGGAACGTGTCATACACATACACAACACACACACACACACACTCACATATATATACACATATATATATAGAGCGAGAGAGAGAATTCCACGATGAAACAGAAGCTAATAGTCATCACATATCAGCACAAACATACCTGCCTTTTCAAGAGAAAGCTTATGCCAAAAGCCAAATCACCAATCGGCCACTTCCCCAAAGTTTCTGAATAAGTGAATCTAAGGGTCTCCGAAAGAGTTGAAATGGTCTCTAGCCAGGTCGCAGGAGCTTGTATAAGCCTATGAGAAACTCTTTCAATACCTAGTGGGGCATGAACTTGTATCCCCGTTCCATTTTCTTCATCCTCATCACCAGTTGTTGGACTTGATTGTAGTTTCTTATTTAATGTATAATACAAAAGTGCAGCAGCACCAGCTGCTGTTGCCATTGTGGCTGTCGCCATAATTCTCGAGTCCCTAAGGTAAAATAAAACAGAAATGCAAAATCTCAATTTGACCTTGCATTTAAAAAAAATTCATTCAACCTCTCGAACATTACTTGTAAGGAAGTGTATAAAGTCGAAGGCAAGCATTATAACTACAGCTAAAAACTGTGATGCAAATAAGAAACTATACAACAGTCAACCTAACGCAAATCCCTGAGAATCTATCAACTTCGTATGACTAATGTACGAACGAATGAGAAGAAAGGGAACCAAAATCTTTAACTACAGAACTTACATAGATAAAAATGTAATGTGAGGAAAGCAGAAATCTTCACTCTTCATGAAGTCTCAGTTCGATTTCAATAACAACAAATCCACCAACAAAACAAAAAATCACAACTGCCCAAAAATGAAATTATTATACACAACTTCCCATTCCCTGAATAGCCACAATTTAATTTTAAAAAAATGTGTATCTAATCAGTTAATAGAACAGCATAAAGAAAAATCCAAACCTAATCAATTCTTTCGAAATTGAAAAACTTCTAAAAGAAAACGATCGAGACCCTTTCTCAGAATTATTTAACCCATTGCAATCACAGAAAAACAACAAATACTAACCCCACAAGATTATCCCCCCAAAACTGCAAAAACCCAAAAATTGCTAATGGAAATTAACCTGAACATGATTAAAACCTTGAAAAGAAAAACCCTGAACAACCCGATTCTAAGGCATATAAAAATGAGTGCTTGCACAAAGAATACTCAACAGAAAAAGAAAACAAAGAAAACCCCAAAAAAAATATAATCAACTCAAAAATACTAAAGCGTCTAAATTATCAACGGACCTGAATTGATGATGGCCGAGTATCGACAGAAGTTAGATAACTGATGGCGGAATATTTTAGCTTTGCGTAAAAGAATTGCGAGAATTAAGTAGTAAAAAGGAAAAAAATTAGACTATGAATTTGGGGTGCAGTCAACACGAAAATTAAGGGTATGAATGAAATTCCTTGCGCGTTTTGCTAATTCGGGGAAGTATTTGGATTATATGATGATTTGAGCGCAAAATTGGAATTTCAATCCTATTTTCTGGTTAGCTAACTATGTTAAGCTTCTACTTTTCTTGATATAGAATTATACAGTAGAATTATTTATGAAGGTGCTCGAATTTCAAAGACGATCGTTTCGTGTCTACGGAAACTGCTCCCAATCTATTTATTTCTTTTCTCTGTAATTAAACGACGGACAGCATCCACAACGGTACTCTTGAGCACCGTCCGTGCCATCGGTAAGAGCACGCATGTGTTCGTTGCTATGCTCTTGCCGACGGCACGGCCCTGCTCTATGCATAGAACACGTCTGTGTCAATGGCAAGAGCACGAGCAGCCGACGTGGCATGCTCTGGTTGGCCATTGATTTATCATTTTTTATTATTATTATTTTTAAAAATTTTGAAAAAAAATCTGAAAATTCAGATTTAATAAAAAATAATATTTTCTCACTTCCTAATAAAATATATCTATTTTTTCCCTACTTTTAATTTATTTTTTCATTATTTTTACCTTCATACTTTCATCGATAAATACTCTCATTTCAAACATAAAAAAATGACCCTATACCAAACAACTCTCTCAATCTCAATTTTTAGGATTTTAATTATATAATTTTTAATTTTTATGATTTTAATTATGTAATTTTTATTTTTTAGTAATTTATAATGGTATCGGATATTTTTAATGCATTTTAATATTGTGGAAATGTTTTTAGTAGTTGAAGTATTTAAATTGAATAATGAAATGGTGAGACCTTTAAGCATGCTCTTGCGGAAGAGCATGAATGTGGGTGTCGTGCTCTTGAGAAAGAGCATGGAGTAAAAAATTAATAAAAGTGGGTACGGGCCCACGTCTATGCTCTTGCCAAAGAGCATGGACGTGGATGCTAAGAGCATCTCCAATGGTGGACGTCCGGGCGACTGGGACGTCCGCCATTGTAACAAAGCAACTCGGATACGGATATCCCGTATGGACGTCGGATGTCCTCGGATATCCGGGCGACGGGCGGGCGGACGTCCGCCATTGTGGCGTGGTCGGACGTCCGAGTTTAATTTTTTTTAATTTTTAATTTTATTATGTAAATTTTTTTAATGAAGCATTCGCAATTTTCTCGTATTCCGTGTCAAAATTATAATTCCGTTACGTAATTAAATAATTGAGATTTTTTTATTGCGGGAAATCCTAGTGGGAAGGGCGATGGGAAGGGCGGATTGTGCAGGGGAAGTCCTAGTGATGTGGCAATGGGATGGGAAGTCCTAGTGACGTGGCAGGAGGTGTTTTTGGGAAGTCCTAGTGGATGTCCGAGTGGGACATCCGTGCATTGGAGATGCTCTAATGATATAAAGCCCAAATTAATGAGGGCGGAGCTGAGCCGAGCATCTCCAATGCACGGATGTCCCACTCGGACATCCACTAGGAGTTCCCAAAAACACCTCCTGCCACGTCACTAGGACTTCCCATCCCAGTGCCACGTCACTAGGACTTCCCCTGCACAATCCGCCCTTCCCATCGCCCTTCCCACTAGGACTTCTCGCAATAAAAAAAAATCACAAATTCACAAATAAAGCAATTTACGTTTACGGAAATAAAATTTCAACACGAATGAAATGAAGTTCAACGAGTCGTATATATAGAGTTTAAAAAAAATTAATACCGGACGTTCGCCCGCCCGTCCGAGGACATCCGACGTCCTTACGGGACGTCCGTATCCGAGTTGCTTCGTTACAATGGGGGACGTCCCGATCGCCCGTCGCGGATGTCCGACCGGACGTCCGCCATTGGAGATGCTCTAACTATGAAGACAATTTTTCCAACAAAATTATGGTAGGAATCGCATAATGATGAATATCAATAAATACATGCACCCGTTAAATTTTAAATTAAGTTTGATTTAATAGAATAAAAATAAATAATTATTAAAATTTTATGATGTTTTTTCACATGACTTTTAAGCTTGATTTAAAATTAATATAGAAAATTTAATAAAATATAGTATTTTTTTTCTTAAAATGTATAGATATTTAATAAAAAATTTAATGTTTTATTATATTGTTGTAAAATGATTAATATGTAATTTATATTAAATTAATTATTTTTTATAAATTTATTTTCAATCTAAAATATAAAAATAGTTCACTTGTATATGTAAGTCAGTAAGTATTTATGTACTCTCAGTAAGTATTTATGTACAGAATATCATTGGACATATAGTTGTTTTGTAGTGGAGTACTCATTATCTTCAGTCCTTTCAAACAAAAGTTTATTATTCTCTGTGTTCTTAAAAAAGTTACATATGTCATTTATTTTTATCATAAACACTTGCATTTTTCTTATTTACTTTCTAGTACTACATGTGTTTATTATTATTTTTTTTTATATAAATTAAAAGGGGTGCAACATGAGGGCTTCATAGGGGTCATCCATCCTAGTATTACTCTCGCCCAAGCACACTAACTTCGGAGTTCTGATGGAATCTGATGCATTAGTGCTGATATGATCGCAATCATCTGTTTCTTATCTAACTATCTCTCCAAACATTTTATTTTCTCTACATTTAATTTTTAATATCATTTTTTAAAATTTCAAGTCCAAAAGAAATATTCAAAATAATATGGAGTAATACATAAGGAGTAGTATTAGATTTCACATAATAGTACTAATATTTATCGTCAAAGCATTTCAAAGGAGAGGGCTAAAGTCTTATAAGTAACATAATTACCTTATTTTCATAAAAATAATATTCTCTAAGGAGAAGGGTATGTGAGAATGTATTATACATTTTTCCATTTAAAATAGTTATTTTTACTTCTACATCAATGTAGAGGTAAAATCTTATAACTAACATATTTACCTTTTTTCATAAAATTTTATTATCTGAGGAAAAAAATATTTGAGAAATTATTATACATTTATGTTTTGAAATGCATATTGTACTTCTATTTTATTTTAGAAAATAAATTATTTTCTATATACCCTTTTCCTTTAAAGGTTGTTATATTTTGAAATGAAATATTTCCTTTTTCAAAAATATAAATAGATGATATATCTAGTCAATATACACTCCCTCCTTACAAATAGAGTATAAAATAACACAAAAAATGTCAAAAAAATGTAATATACAAAGTATTTTACTCCCTCCATCCCCATTAATTATCCACTTTGTTTCGGAACGAGTTTTAAGAAATTTAAATGAAAGTGGATTAAAAAAATTGGTGTAATATGGGTCACACTTTTATTTATTGATTTTATAATAAAATGTGAATAATATAAGTTACTAAAATGTGATGCTTACCTACTATTTATGATAAAAGTGAAAGTGGATAATTAATGAGAGATGGACGAAAAATGACAAAAATGGACAATTAAAGCATCCGCAATGGCGCCTGTCGGGGCGGAATTCCCACCGGCGTGCGGGAATTCCGTCGCTGACGTCCGCCATTGTGCATGCCCGCAACGGATACAGAATTCCCCCGAGGACGTCGCAGTTCTGTGGCATTAAGCGGAATTCCGCGGGGAAGTCCGCCATTGCGTTGACTCCCGCGGAATTCCGCTTTATTTCATTTTTTTGGTATCGTCTATATATATTTGTGTCAAAATTTTAATTACGTAAATTGTTTACTTCCGGAAATTGTTTAATTTGTGAATTTGTGAATTTTTTTATTGTGGGAATTCTGTCGGGAATTCCGCCATTGTACAGTGGGAATTTCGTATGACGTGGCAGTGTAGTGGGAAGTCCTTATGACGTGGCAGGAGGTGTTTTTGGGAATTCCGCAGGGAATTCCGCGCCACTGCGGATGCGCTCCTACTAACTAAGAGCATCCACAATGGCGGCGAGCGGATCGGCTAGCCGATTTCCGGCACTGGCCGGTCCGCTTGCCGAACCATTGCAGCCGGCCAACGCCAAATCGGCGAGCGCACGCCGATTCCCGAGCGCTGGCCGATCGGATGGCCGCCATTGCAGGCTCCCGATCGTCCAACCGATTTTTTATTTTTTTTATTTAATTTTCGAAACACTATATATACGCGATTTGCACGTCATTTTTATTCGCACCACTTGTTTTAACGAGTTTTCTCTCTATCTTAATTTTTGTATAAGAGCAACAACGCGAAATGAGTAGCGCGGGTGGTAGTAGCGGTGGTAGTGGTGGGGATGCTGAGGAGTACGAACGGCGAATGAACGAAGAGTTGGAGGCCTATACGTCCCGTGAGATAAACCGGTTGATACAAAGGGCCTTACAGCCGGCGTTACCTCGATCTCGACCCGTTGTCCACTACCGAGCAGTGATTGAGCGGGATCACGTAGTTGCACATCAGCGGCTATATGAAGACTACTTCGCACCGGAGCCGCGGTTCAACACCAACCTTTTCGGGCGGCGTTTTAGGATGAGCAGGGCCCTGTTTATGCGTATTGTTGACGCTTTGGAGTGTCGATATATGTGTTTCCGTTTCAGGCACGATGCGGCTGGCAGACCCGGCCACACACCTATTCAAAAGTGCACTGCGGCAATCAGGCAGTTGGCCTACGGAGGCGAGGCAGACATGTGGGACGAGTACCTCCACATCGGTGAGACGACTGCCCTTGAATGTATGAAGTATTTATGTCAGGGCGTGGTTGATATATTCCGTGATCAGTACCTTCGAAGCCCTACCCCCGAAGACTGCCAGGAGCTGATGCAGATGCACGGGGAGAAGCATGGGTTCCGGGGTATGTTAGGCAGCATAGATTGTATGCATTGGGAGTGGAAGAACTGCCCCCTGCCTGGAAAAGGGTTCTACACGACCGACTACAAGGGAAAGAGTCCCACGATGATCCTCGAGGTCGTAGCTGATTACCGGCTGTGGATTTGGCATGCATATTTTGGGGTAGCCGGGTCGAACAACGACCTCAACGTCCTCAACTCGTCGCCCCTTTTCAACGAGCAGTGCCACGGCGTCGGTCCGACCGTCAGTTTTATCGCCAAAGGGAACCAGCATGATATGGGCTGCTACTTGGCGGATGGGATATACCCTAGGTGACCTGTCTTTGTGAAGACGATCAGGTGAGCATCAGATGAGAGGAAGGCCTACTTTGCGGAACGGCAGGAGTCGGAGCGCAAGGACGTGGAGCGCGCATTTGGTGTGCTCCGGTCTCGATGGGCGGCAATTAGGGGTCCAACGCGTTTGTGGCATGTCGACTGCATTGCTGATATAATGTACGCATGTATTATCATGCACAACATGATTGTCGAAGATGAAGGTGTACAACTGACTAGTTGGGCCAACGACGATAATGAAGTCAGTCCAAGCCACGGCGTGGCCGACCCCAACGTACGAAGTGGGGTACCTCACGATGAAGTCGGCCGCCTCCAAGCACATGCAGACATGCGCCAAGTGGAAGCTCATATTCGACTCCAAAAGGATTTAATTGAAGAGTTGTGGGCGCGGAGGACTGCACGGCGTTAGTTTTTTTTTTTAATTATGTAATTTTTTTAATGTACCTTTTTTTTTAAATAAAATTATTGCATTTTCCTGTATCTGTGTCGTAAGTTGAATTCCGTATTTTGTGTGATTGTTATTTTTATAATTTATTTATTGTGGCTAGCCTATGACTAGGCTATTGCTTGTCCTGATGATGTGACAGGAGGAGTTTTTAGTGCTGATGATGTGGCAGAAGGAGTTTATGGCTAGGCTATGGCTGGGCTATTGCAATTATGGATGCAATAAGGTAATATACGTACGAAAAATCTCAATCAATACAAAAAGGAGGAAAAGGAAAATTTTTAAAAGATGCATAACTGAAAAAAAAGGAAAATTTATGATAGAAATTCTAGGACATTTTAATCGCTATAGGCACAATTTCTCTCCGGCCACCAAATTCTAGGGTTTTACTTATCAGATCTAAGCTTCATCCATAAGTCAACCGTAACTCTCATCGAATCGACAGCTGTTAACTCTTAGTCTTTGCGGGTTTCCTATATAGCCAGCCAATTTCAATCTTGTAGTACTAATTTGGGTTGAAGGACGGAATTGGGGTTGTTAAAAAGGTGCAATCTTGAGCGGCCCATGCAATATAGTTCTTTGAATTGGTTTGATTTTCGCTTCGTTTCTGGAGAATTTCCAAGAATTTGAAGTCTAGTTATGAGTTCATCAATGTCTTGGGCGGAACCAGCGGATGTCTATCTCTCTACTTCTCTTGCCAGTTATCTTGACAGTAAGTTTTTGAAATTCTATGTCCTTTCTCCTCAGTTTTGTTTAGGTTATTTATTCGAATCGTATGAGAGTTTCTTGAGTTATTTCCATTGGTTATTGAAGATTTGGGTGTAATTCATTATGTGGGACTATATAATATTGCGTTCTGTATTGGAACTAGTAGTCTCAATGCTTATCTTAAAGAGATCTTGTGCGTTGAGGACTAGAGTTATTGCATTTATCGTAGGAACTTCGATTTGTTATTTGGAAAGCTTGTAGAGCAAATTCACACCCTTTCTATCATATTTTTGCCGGCACATTATCTTCTTTGGAAACCTGTGATAACAATTTGGCACTCAAGAAGAAATTGTCACAACTAGTTTCTTTGTGTTGCAACCTCTTTCTTAAGCACATCGGTTCATTTTCGTAAGAGTTTAGAGGGTATATTTTTGAATTTGTGCAGCCCTTCCATTTTTATACTCTTGCAAATTGAGTTCTATATTTTTTTGTTTGTTCTGATCCCATGATTCAGAGTGCTGTAGAAAAACAAACATCAGGCTGAGTTTTCCACTTAGTATTTGCTCATTATTTTCTTATATGTCTAATCCTGTAAGGGGATTCAATTGTCTTCTGTTTGTTGTGAATATCTTACATTTGAATTGAAACTTTTGTCTTTCTCCCAGAGAAACTTCTTGTGTTACTTCGAGATGGACGGAAACTTTTAGGGATTCTTCGATCGTTTGATCAGTTTGGTATTGATCTTGAACTACCCATCATTTATTAGAGGCAACGTGCATCGTAAATGTAATGTTCGATTGACAAAGTTTTACTGTTGTATGTAGCTAATGTTGTCCTAGAAGGTGCATGTGAGCGTCTTATCGTTGGTGATCTATATTGCGACATTCCATTAGGTCTATATGTAATGCGTGGAGAAAATGTTGTTTTGATTGGGGAGCTGGTATGTATTGTTAAGATTTTTAGAACCTTTTGCATTTCTTACCTTTTTATCTTTTCCACTTGCATATAACATAATATGATTGGTCAGGACCCACTAAAGATGGAACTACCCCCAAATATGGTTCGTGTTTCAGAACCAGAGATAAGAAGTGTAAGCTCTACTTTCTGTCATAATACTCGAAATAATGGAACTGATTGTCAATTTTATGTGTTCGTGTCTTAGGTGCAAACATGTATTGTTAATTTAGTACCATAATTTGCAGACATCTGAACAATGGTTTAGCATTGAACTTGGTGAATATCATTTTAGACCATTACTAGCTAACCAAAATATGAAACTTTTAAAGTCCTTGAATTCTGCATATATGAGTGTCCCCTAATGATGTCATGCTGCATAATCTGTATTCCTAATCGGGTGGGGACGAGTCCTACCTTTTGACGTCTTTTTGGTCAGACCTTACAAAAAGTTGATTTATGAGTTCTCTGCATCCTTTGCTTGTTCTCTCAGCCTCCATAATGATATGCTATCTGAGTTGAAATATTTGAAGCTACTCTGCATATAACTTTTAGAATTAGTTACAAACAAACATTGAATTTTTTTCCCCTTGTGTGAAACACGATTTTCAATACTTCTGTTTTCTTACTTTCCAGGGTTGTGGTTGTTGCCCTGCCTTTCTTGAATCCTACTTTCTTTTGTAATGATTATAGGATATTAAGTGCCTTCTCTAATTCCACGGAAGTTGACGACATTTATCTGAGTTTAGTTTGACTACTCTTTCACATTCTTTTCATTATAGTCTGAGATGTTTGGTCTGCCTGGTTGCTACTTTTAGTTGTTGTTACATTTCTAGCATTCTGAGTAGTTGCATTTTGCCATTTGGTCAGGCACAAAAAGTGGAGAGGGAGGCGTCGGAGCTCATGGGTACCATGAAAAAGAGGATGGATTTCCTTGATATGGATTGATGTCACAACTTTTTTCTCGGCTTTTCTCGATGACATGCCCCAACATCTGCGCAGCTTTGCTGGAAACAGTACTTTCTCTGCCTCCCGCAAAATTATCTTAGTCCTCTTTTGCACTGACAACATTTAGTACTGCAAACAGATAAGTAGATTTCTCAGACTTTTTGAATTATTTCTGCACACCTTTGTCTTTCCGGCCAAACTATACATGATGCGTCTCCCTCCGGGAAAGAATCGAAATTTGAAGTAGGCGGGGGGTCCTTCCGTATATTTTGTTCTGGAAGGGCTCCAGAGTCTTGCTCTTGTTGGTATTTTTTGGTATAAACTGGTGTTCAATCTATTGTTTTATAAGTAGCGTTTGAAGTTTTTTCCATGTATGCAATCTTTCACTTCTGGTGGTTTTGGTTTGTTTTTTTTTATTAAATAACTTTAAAGATTGAAAAAAAATTGTGGCAAATTTATGCTATTACAAGAGTATAGGTTTAGCTTAAATGAACTTTAAATCTTCACACATCTATACATGATAGCGTGTCATGTATTGATGGAAGCTTGGTGCATTTAAAAATTGTGCAAATTTGTATTAAATTAGTGTTAATATCTTGTTAATGGGTGATTAATGAAATCAGAGAGAGAATGATAATTTTAGTGAAATGCCCCTGGTAGTCGTACCCCAACCGACAGATAGAAACGTGTATTTCTTATATAGTCCACATATTAGGACTTCAGAGTTAACTTGTCTGAAATCCAGTGTGACAGGTTGCACCGTTGTTTCTTCCTATCTGGGTATTCACAATGCGTCCAAAAAATACCAGCTTCAGTCCCATTTTTCTGCTGTTACAATAACTTTGTTCATTTAAGTTCCAATATTTTCAATGTATCCACCTCCATTTTCAACTTCAACACAATTTCACTAGGATGTATGTTTTGAAAGAGACGAAAATTACTTCATTCCTATTACATAAAAATTGGTTTTATTTAACCTATTTTTTTTCTTCTCTGTTACTTTAATAATTTCTCATTAAAACTTATGTTGTCCATAAATAAAACTATTTTCTGTGCACGGATGGAATATTAAATTATTAATAATAAAAAAGTTTTGAATCGCATGATAAGCGATGTTTCAGCCGGGATTGGTGTTGTTTGCTAGGCGGCCATATGGGTGAGAGGAGCTGCAATGCAACTCCGTCGAGTAGCCGCCCTGGATGGGGCTACATCGTGAATGCCCTCAAGTGCATAATTTCAACTCCTACTATGTTCAAATTTCACATTTTTTTATTCTAATCGGATGCTCAAATTCATTATGAATCATGTTGATATAAAATTTGAGGATTCAATTGATGAAAAAAAAACAAGAAATTAACAATTTTAGACTACAATAATATGTAAGTATTGCATTATTTCAGCATGATTGTATTTGGTGGGATTGCGGTAGAGCGAAAGATATTTGCCTAGCTTAAATAAATATGTTAATATTATAGTAGAGGTTCTCTATTATAGTATGTGACTGCTAAATAATTTATATATGTACATACATGTGTTCCAAGAAATAAATTAAAACGTGTCAATAGAGAACGTCTCATATTAATTGAGATGATTCTTTAGGCAAAAAAATTAAGAAAATGATTTGTTTATTAAATTGAGGGGAAGTACAATTGAGGTGATTGTTTTGGCAAAAAATTAAGAAAATGATTTGTTAATTAATTGAGGTGAAGTACATCAGGATGCACAATGAATAAAGTAAATGAAAATAAAAGAAAAATGTTAATTTTTGTTAAAAAATAAATGAATTGATTAACCTATTAGATTTTTAAAAAATATACTCAATCAATCTGTCTCCAAAAAAATAGACTTACCATTTTGGACGGTCCCAAAAAATTAGACAAAATCTAAATAGTATAAAAAGTTTTCAACGAATAATAATTCTACGTATCATTTATAAAGTAAATCCCATAATCCATTTGCATTCATTCCATTATCTTTTCCCTATCTATTTTTTATTTTGTTTACATCTCTTTCTTATGACTAACTTGTAAAGTTTGAATCAATTGAATATAAATTTTGAAATGAAGAACAAGTAAAAATAATTAAGTTTTTATTGCTATGTTGAAGCGCTACGTGTAGCACCATTAATGGCTTAGAAATTAAGCCAAGGTTGAGCTCGCCGTAGCAGATAACCCCTTTATTAGTCAATGACCCTAAACAATTGACAATAGTGTGAGCTGATTGACTCCTCTGTAGTTCACCAATTTCAGCGCTCTCACTCTCCCTCGCTCTCACACTCTTTCAGCAGATCCACACGCCACGCCTGAGCAGCTGAGCTCAAGTTGGTTCCACAATGCTGCGCTTGAGCTCCGGAATCCCCACCCTGCGCCTCGCTGCGGTGGCGCTGCTGCTATGCACTCTACGCATCAAGGCGTCGGTGCACGAGTACACCGGAGAGAGATTCGCCGCCAAAGGAAATGCGTTCGTCGTTCACGGAGGCAGCGAGGGGATTTACTCTTCTGCCCCCAGTCTCAACGAGTCCTCCCCCGGAAACTCTTTTATCCGGTGAATTTGCTATTTCACCTCCTTTTTTCTCTTTCGCGGAATTTCTGTGTGCTTTGTTGTGTTGGATTGTTGTTACATGATTGTTTGATTGAGGTGTTATAGTTTGAAGATGTTGAATCTAATCAGGGGAGATCCGCTCTAAATTTGACTTGGAATTGATGTTTGTAGTTGTCGGTGGTTGGTAAGTGTGTGAGAGTGTTCGGTGTAATGCTTTGGATTTTTACTCTCTAGTGAAATTGATTGATCCGGAAAGATCCTGCATGCGGTGGTTACTTCAGAAAAAGCTTCGGCCTACTTTATTGATTTTTTTTTAAACATGAGATTTGAGCATTGAGTTGAAAGCTAATGCAACAATCGTTGTTGACTTGTAGTACCTGAGCTATTTTAATTCTCAGATGCTGGAAATGAATGCCTCTAGAATGATAATCCAATAGAAAAACGTATCCAAAACAGAATATGATGGTTTGTTCTGCAAAAGGTCGAAAAAGCTAACCAGAATCTCCCTGTTTTGGGGACTACAGAATGTTTTTTAACCATTTTCCCAATTTTAAGTTCTTTGCTTTTCCTAATACTCCCTGTATCCGGTAATATGAGCCTCGTTTTGCCATTTTGGGTCGTCCGCCAATAGTAGTCTGATTTCACTTTTACTACTATAACTGATAAGTAGGATCCACATTTCACTCATCATTTCATTATAAGGCTAATATATAAGTGAGACTCACATTAGCTATTAGCTAATATATAAAACTGAGACTCACATTCTACGAACTTTGTCAACTCACAATTCTTAACATTACCTGTGCTGAAAAAAGTAGGACTCCCATTTTTGGGCGGACTGAGTACGTCTTTGTGGGATATGTTTGATTCTTAAGCTGTGATTTTAGATCTGAGCATTTGAAATCATTATAGATACTAAGAGATAGCTGATCCTTTTCTTTATCTAAAAACCAGATTTGAAAGGATAGTATTCCATAGGCCGTTGGATCTCTCCAATTTCAGCTCAGAATCTATTCATGCCGTTGTATTTGAGGTCGACGACAGGGACACAATTGGAGGTTCTGCATATGGAGGTCAGAGAGCTCTATGCTGCTCAGCAGACCTAGCAAAGCTTGGAGTCTGCAAGCAAGGTCAAATCATTTACCGCCCTTCTACCAATAATCCAGGATGGCCACAAGTATTTGGTGTATCATTTGATATAGATACGACAGACGCCACTCTGCAGCCAATATCCCTGCAAATTACAAAAACTGGGATGTACAACCTGTATTTTATTCATTGTGATCCACGGCTTAAAGAGGTTTATGTTGAGGGGAAATCGGTATGGAAAAATCCTACCGGTTACCTACCTGGCAGAATGGCTCCACTCATGAGATTCTATGGGTTCATGTCTCTTGCATTTGTGCTGCTTGGGGTATTCTGGTTTTCGCAGTATGCAAGATTTTGGAAAGAAGTCCTTCCATTGCAAAACTGTATTACACTCGTGATAACACTGGGAATGTTTGAAATGGCCTTGTGGTACTTTGATTACGCTGAGTTTAATGAAACTGGAACCAGACCTACTGGGATCACTCTCTGGGCAGTCACTTTTGGGACGGTGAAACGTACGGTGGCACGACTAGTCCTTCTCATTGTTTCCATGGGTTATGGTGTTGTCAGACCTACCTTAGGCGGGCTTACATCAAAAGTTATGTTACTTGGAGGAACTTTCTTTCTTGCATCTGAAATACTTGAAATTATTGAAAATGTCGGTACTGTGAGTGACCGCTCAGGGAAGGCTAGACTATTTTTCGTCCTGCCGGTGGCAATTTTGGATGCTTTCTTCATTCTTTGGATATTTACCTCCCTCTCTTCCACCTTGAATAAGCTTCAGGTACAAGATTCTCATTCTTAAGCTAATCTTTGTGTCCTAGCTTGGCAGTAAAATAGACTATCAAGTAAAAACATGTGGTTGCAAGTGTATTTTCTCAAAGTAAGGTCTCATGTGAATGTTGTGCCAATCGCCATTGGATTCTGCATGTAGCCTGCTACTATAAGTGGATGTGATTGGGATAATTATGTCCTGGGTTGCATTTCACTGTTTATCCAGTAAAATCCAGAGTAAGATGCACACTCTCATACACACACAGACACGTATATATAGTCCTGATTTCAAGTTAAATTAATTCTTTCATGCTCTTAACAAGCCAGTGACTTGGTAATTGGGTATGCAGTTGATATTTCTCTCATAGTCTATCACGAACTTGGAAGTGATTGGTGTCTGGTTGTACTAACTTTTTTCCTTTGACTCCTTTCTTGTTTACTGACATATCTATTTGCTCCCATTCTTTGATTACTCGACCTAATAGGCTAGGAGGTTGACTGCCAAGTTAGATATTTACAGGAAGTTCACCAATGCATTAGCGGTTGCAGTTATTGTGTCTGTTGGCTGGATTTGCTATGAGGTAATGTTGGCAGCTTATTCTAACGAGTCAAATCCAATATCTTGTCTCACGACAGTGTCCATAGACAACAATTGAGTTCGAAATAAAACTTGCCCGCAAATAGCATTTTGTTGTATTGACTAATGACCCCCTGCTTTTTTCAGCTTTATTTCAAATCAAATGACGTATACAATGAGCTATGGCAGAATGCTTGGATCATCCCTGCGTTCTGGCAAGTACTGTCTTTCTCCCTATTATGCGTCATATGTGCTCTTTGGGCGCCGTCACAGAACTCAATGCGGTAACCATCTTGTTCAAAACTCTTATTTATATATTTCTGGTTTTGGTGGTTCTGACCGTTAAAATATAAGGATTTTGTTTTCTCATTCCTTTACCCTGCCACTTTCTGTGTTTCTGTTTTCATCATCTCGCCATTGGCATCCTGATACTGTGTACATACAGTAGAAAGAAACACTAAGATCTTTGGTTATTTTCCTGTATTTAAATCTAAGCGAATTCATTAGCAGAACTGCCTGTAGAACTTTATGCCAAGAACTATGAAATGCTATGCACAAAAATTCTCCCCTCTTTTGCATCTGCGTTGTATGTGATTGGTATTTATGGCCCCAACCAGATATGCTTATTCATCCGAGGATGCTGAGGAAGAGTTTGACAAAGATGACACTCTGAAACTCATAAAACCATCACAACTGGTCCCAAAGGATGTAAGGAGCCCAGAGTTTGACACTCCCACAAGCGGCAATGGTTCTCCCCATAGTGATCTTGAACAAGAAAAGACTGCCTAAAATGGTCCACATATAGTCTGTAACTTCACTTCACCAATATACATATGGCGTGGCTAATAATCAGATCAGTAGAATACTTAAAAGTTGTTGCCAGTGAGTGCCTTGTGGAAACTGCGAGGGTGGAATATGAGAAAGAAGTTTGGAAATATAGCTATTTGCAAGGCTGGATTGTTTCTTGTTTTCTCTCTGTTTTCTACTCAGTTGTATTTCATCCATCTATTTGTTGATTGGTTTTTGTGACCTTACTAGAAAGTATCAGCTCTAGGATTCCTTTTAAGCTATTCTGATATCTGGTGTAAGTTTAATTTTATCTTTGCAAGTATAAATGCCATTATTTTTGCATATCTAGGGCTCGTCGGATGGTAAGGACTAAGGATGATTGTAAGCTTGTGTAGCCGATGTTTAATGAGTGAAAATGCAGAAAATAACAGAGAGATAGAGTGTGTGTGTGTGTGTGTGTGTAATGATACTTTCCCCACATCAAGAATTTATAGTATATGAGCATGTTGCCAAATTGAATCCTGTCAACCAAGAAAGTGGAGTGGATTTCATTCTCTTCAGCCCACATCCATGCCCAAGAAACTGGTCATGATACCACAAAAACTAAGACTCACATCCCCTCATTGGCTCATTCGGATGCCATGTTCATAACACCATCTCCCTCAAGGATCGATCTTCGATGTGGATGGTCGTCTGCTCATGGGATTGACCCTCCACTGTTATCCCTTCTATCCGCCTAAGGGCCTCTGCCATGTCCAAACGCTGCTCAGGTCTGTTCTCGGCGCATGCAACACCGACATGGAGAAGCTGCTTCATCTCATGTTTGGACTTTTCGGTCTGTTCCAGGTGCGGATCATATAGTTCGTCCTCTTTCTCATCAGCAATGGCTGATCCCGCCAGTTGGACTACATCGACCCCACCCTCTCCGTTGTTGACAAACTGAGAAGTGACTTTCCCAGTAAGAAGTTCAAGAATGATGATTCCTAAGCAATAGACGTCGCATTTTGGTGAAATGTGGTGATCCAGAATTGCTTCTGGAGCCTTGTATGCTGCTAGTGTTTGTGAAGCAAGGCTGCTGCTAATCACCAGACATAGCCCGTAGTCTGAGAGATGAGGCTCGTATTGTTCGGTTAGAAGCACATTGCTGGATTTGAGATTACCGTGTGGGAGGTCGAGGGAGGAGAGCTCGGTATGAAGGTAAGCCAGACCCCTGGCAATGCCTTGAAGTATCCTGAGTCTTGTTGTCCAGTCCAGGTCGGAGTGGGTGTCTGTACCTGGAGATGAAGGTAAAACGGTTGGAGCAAGCGGGCTAAGATATGCACGTGTTAGTTCGTTAGTTAGTTAGTTAGTTACTCACCGTGTAATTGCAATTGATAGAGGAGACTGGCTTTAGGTTTATACTCGCACACCAAAAGCTTCTCATTAGTGCGAAAGTGATAGGCCAAGAGTGTGCACACATTTGGATGGTTTAAACAGCCAAGCCTTCTCATCTCGTCATCAAATTGTTTCTTCCCAGTCTTAGCATTCTCTTTGATCCTCTTTACCACGACGGTCATCCCGGTGGGCATCATGGCCTTGTAGGACGAGCTGGTGGCCCCGGTCGACAGCACTTGGGCCGAGGATTTCATGAGATCCTGCATCGAGAACCCACCCTTCTCCTCATTCATCATCACTATCTCCATCCCTTTCCCATATTTCCTCTGCTCCTTGTGGAGCGTGGAGGAGCCCGAGGCTGACCCCTCCGTACGGGCCACCCCATCGGTCCTCCTAGCACTCGATATGTGGAAACTAGAGCATTCGTCTACACCACCACCCCTCTCCTGCCTCCTCTTCATCGCGAAGATACCAACCACCACCACCAAGAACAACAGTGCCGCCACCATCAAGAACCACATGAAAAATGACATGTGCATGCGACTCATCCCGGGCCGTGAAGATGGCCCATAAAGCCCCACATTAGGATCAACAAGCCCCGCGTTACCCTTGAATGCATTCGTCCCGAATCTCATCAGGCCCTCAGGGATCTCACCTTCCAAGTTATTATTGGAGACGTCCAAGAACATGAGAGCTGGTAGCTCGGGCGGGGGAATAGGCCCTGAAAACTGGTTGTTATCCAGGCGTAGCTCTGCCAAACGAGCTAGCTGGAACAACGAGGCTGGAATCCGGCCCGAGAAGCTGTTTCCCGACAACCAAACCTTCTTGAGGCCGGCCATGGGTTTGAAATAGTCAGCTGCAATCTCCCCTGAAAACTTGTTCTTCGAGAGGTACAATCCCTTTAACAGCACCATGCGATTGAAATTCGGGATAAGGCCCGAGAAAGAATTCGAGATGAATCCAACGCTTCTCAGGGTCGAGAGCAAGGACAGCGACTCAACGTCTATCTTACCGGACAGCCCCAAGTTCTTCAGCCGGAGGCTCGAAACCAATCCGTTCACGCAGACTATGCCGATCCAATGCGCATCCGCTGCACACGGCTCCGTCCCAGGCCTCCATGAATGCAAAGAGGATGAATCCACGAAGGATTTTTTGAATTTGAGGAGAGCTTCGGATTCAGAAATGGAAAGTGTTGGAGGAGAAATTAGCAGAAAAATGCACAAGAATATGGATGAACTGGCTATGGCCATAGGGGTGCTCACGGGATCAAGAATTCATATGTTCATGATTTTCAGCAGTAATTTTCGGGGGGAATTTGTTTCAGACAGAGGGACATGGATTTTTCGTTTCTTTTACCGCGACAAAACCGTTATTCTCTATGTTTAGGCATTCACCTCCAACTCTCTAATAACTACCCCCATCTTTAATCTTAAATCTTGGGGTGGAAGTGGGATGAAATGAAAGATTTTACGAAATGGACAGAAATGAACAAACATAAAATTATTGTGGTCTGTTACACTGACATAATCCGAAAAAGAAGACGAGTGTGGCAATTCTAATTCTAAAAATGATTGTAGTCTGTTACACATTCCAACAATTTCTTAAAACTCGTGTCCTAACTAAATTGCACTCCTAAATGGAGACGTTGGAAGTATTATTATTTTTGTGAAAAAATGGTTAACAGGAGTTTTATAGAAAATTGTGGAAAGGAAAAAAAGAGTTTAAACTAGAAAACTTGTGTATAGTATGATTTCAACGTATTAACGAATATAGAATTCTATTATACTCTTCCAATCTATGTCCATATTCAAATGTTGAGATGGTATTAGAGCATGTTCAATCATAGGGATTGATACACTAGCTCCAAAAATTAGCCAAAAAATCAAACAAATCCAACCATGGTTCTAAATCCTAATGGAAGATAAATCAAGTCTCATCATATGATACACGGCAAACATGGAATTGGAAACGACACTCAATGCTTTCCCCGCAACAAGAGATGACGAGGCACATGAAATTGAGTTTGGAGGGGGCGACGATGAGTGGCTGAATCATCGGCAATAAGGAGACTTAGTTGAAATTTAAAAAAAAATGGAAGAGAATTAAGAATTTGAGGGCGACTCGACATCCTTTGATTTCTCATATCTCTCGATTATATGTGATATTTTTACCTTCTTAGATGCAAAAGATAAAATGCAGTACTAGTTAGTTTAATGTCCATCGACCTTTACAAGAAATTTTTTTCAGCAGAAGAGTTGAGAGCGAATTTTGGGGTTCAAGCCAAAACAGATGTAATATTGATGCCTGGTTTTTTGTGCCTCCCATTATTTCAGAAAGTAGGTGATATTTGGTATGTGAAGCAGAAGTGGTGGCATTTAAGTAGTTTCTGTGCATTTTAGGTATGTAACATTGAATGGATTTGCATCTTGTTTCTGCCTATATAATTTTCTTCCAAATCCTGCATTTTAGTCTTTTTATCTTTTTCTTCCTTTGGGTAATTGGTATTTTGCCAACGGTTTGGAAATTATTTTTATTTTTCAGCTTAATCAATTAGCAGATTGAGCCAATTCCTAGCGGAAATCTGCCTCCTGGGTTTGACCCAAGCACATGCCGCAGTGTGTAAAGGATTTCTTTTTAGCATATGTTTAGCCTTTTTTTGGTTGTGCTATGTGATTACCTTGCACATACTCTGATGTTCTAACCTAATATTTCAGCTACAAGTAATGAATGTATACTTTACGTTAAATGTAACTGAAATATTGGGCTAGAACATCAACGTATGCAAGGCTGCAAGCTAATCCATACATGAGTTATTGCACCAAAATTAAAATAACATATGCATATGTATGTATATATATTTTATAATAATAGATCAATTTGATGTTGGTAACCATATATGACCCCTTTAGTAGACTATCTAGTCCTTTTGAGGAATACTCTGGAATATATATTCTATCTTACTCATGTGATACCATTTGTCTTTCTTGGGAAGATCCTTATAAGTTCCTTCATTTTTCTTTGTTTTCTTTCTTTTTAAACTTGTAGGTTTTTTATTTTTTGAGAAAATGCAGGTATGTTGGAAACATTCACACGCAGGTGACAGAACCACTTCTTCAACAAGTTTTTGCAAGTACTGGGACGGTTAGAAAGGAAAAGGTGCGACTGCTCTCAAACACAGCCTTCTGGTTGTTCACATACATCTAAATTTTGGATTACGTTGATTCGATGGTGCAGTCATCCTACGGATTCATTCATTACTTTGATCGTAGATGTGCTTCTCTTGCAATATTGACTCTCAATGGAAGGCACTTGTAAGAAGTAATTACTGAAGATGCAGTGTTGTGTGCTTCACATTAATATTATCGATTATGAATTTCAGGTTTGGGCAGCCTATAAAAGGTAAGTAGGCATAGGCTAGTGGTCAGAGGGAAGACACGTCAAGTGGGCATCGTCATTAATGTTTTTATACGTGTGGCAGGCACCAGCTTATAAACTGAAACTAAGAAGAGGGTAAGGAGGCAGCAAGCACTGATGCTCCTGAGAATAACCAGTGTGTATGTTGGTAATCTTTTGCTTACTTCCCCCGATACATAATTCCTCTTTATGGATGTGTGACTCTGACGGCAACTTTTCAATAAATCTCTTGTTTTGACTATAACTCTTCAATTTAGAGCATCTTGCTTTCCCTTTCCCAAAATTTACTTCCTTGGTTTTATTCTACCAGGTAACCCAGCTTTACTCTTCAATGTAAATTAATTTTTATATCTGCTGAAATCTATTTTCTTACTACATGGTTTCAGTGTATTAGTGTAATGTATTGCTTTGTAACCTATAAAATCAGCATGTTAGTTTGGACCGGAAAAAACAAAACTAAAATGCTCTTTAGTTTTTCAATCTTCAAGCTATACATAGAAGACTATGTTATTTTTAAGTGCAATACAAAATTGACAATTAAAAATAATTAAAATTCATTAACGTACACAAAATCTCAAATAATTCAAAGAGCTAAGTTTTATTTTATCTACTTTTATGTAGTAATTGTAGTCTAAAAAAATTATTTGAAATTATCAATAATCAATTTAATAAAAAAGACAATGGCATTCCTTAGTTGAATATATGATTAATTTAAATCTATGATTGTTTAATTAAATAAAAAATTAATAGTTGCTATGGTTGTTTAATTAAGTAAAAAATTAATAGTTGCTATCAACTGTCTAATATCACAATGTCGCGTCTTAATATTATCATTAGGCCATTTACAACAACATCATGAAAACTGTTCATAGTTCTCATATCTATTCTCTTGACTATTCGTGAATCATATTTTTTCTACTTTATTAAAATTTTATTTCAATGTAGTATATATTATATATTATGATTAATTTAAATTGGTTTAATTTGTGTAAACAAATTTTAAAATATGTACTCCCTCCGTCTCCAGTATATGTTCCATTTTGACCCAATATGGGTTTTGATAAATGTAAAAAAGTTAATGATATACAAGTCATATTTTTGTATAGTATTAATTTTATGATAAAATACGAGTAAAATTGAGTAAATAAAATGTGGAGTCCATTAAGAGACGGATCAAAATTGAAAAATGGGACGAATAATGATAGACGGCAAATAAAATTGACAAACCAAACCCCTCTTTTATATTCTGATCCTTTGAAGTAACCAACCAAATGTCGTAACATAAAATCTCGATTCCCATTTATTTCCCAACCGTTTTGGACACTCCAAATGAAATTCTTGCACAGAAAAACTAAATCTTACATAACATTCCCCTTTCATCAAAAGCGCATTTCAACAATCTGCACAGCTAAAACTGACCAACAAAATCAAGAAGAAGAAGAATCCCATATTTGGGTATGCACAAGACAAACCTTTCTTCAAATTCAGCAAACCATCGTTCAAAAATGCGCCAAACAGAGAGCAATCCAGCCGGGAAAATCCTCCCACGCACAGATCATTCTTTTCGGCTTACAATCAGACACTTCCACTTCCAACATGCTCATCAATTTCTACTCAAAATGCGGCGCCGTGGATCATGCCCGCAAGGTGGTCGACGAAATGCACCTGCGAAGCGTGGTTTCACGAACACCATGATCGGCACCTACACTCAAAACGGCAACGGCGAAGCAGCTCTGTCTCTATTCGCCCGGATGCTCAGAGAAGGATCGGAGTTCAGTGAAATCGCCTTGTCTAGCGTGCTATGCGCTTGCGCCTCGATTTTTTTACCCTTTGAGAGCAAACAGTTACATGCCTTAGTTGTTAAGTCGTCAATGGAGTAGAATGCCTTCGTTGGCACAGCTTTGCTCAATGTTTATGCAAAATGCCGATTCATCAACGACGCTTTGCACGTGTTTGATTTGAGGCCATGCCGGATAAGAGTGACGTGACATGGAGCTCGATGATGGCTGGATTCGTGCAGAACGATCTGTATGAGGAGGCATTGAGATTGTTTCTCACAGCGCAGAGAAATGGAGTCGAGATGAATGTTTTCATGATCTCCTCTGTTCTCTGTGCCTCGGCTGCCTTGGCGGCGTCTGTACAAGGGAAGCAAGTGCACGCAGTCGTGTGTAGAGCCGGTTTTGGTGCAAACGAGTACGTTGTTTCTTCTCTCGTCGATGTTTATGCAAGATGTGGTAGCATTAATCAGTTTATGGGGACTGCCATCAGTTTATGAAGGTTGCATCGGCTGTAACGGGGCGCGAGATCGTGGTGAGGGACAATAATGGGTTTCACCATTTCAGAGAGGGGGTGTGTTCGTGTGGAGAATTTTGGTGAGACTGTGTACTGAGATGAAGAGGTGTTAGACAGTAGCTACGAGTTATTGAGTGTAGGAATATGTTAGTGAAAGAGGTGTGATCTTTGTGATGAACAACAAATGGAATGTGTGATTTTTTGGGGTTGATCTTGATTCAACAAGACCAACAAATAATTGTCATTCTCCCTCCTGTTACACTTATGTCCAAAATGTCGTGCTTGTTGGAAGCCATATTTTAGAATTTTATTCATTTCTTCTCCTTTTGCTTTTTCTGATCTTCCAGTGTTCGTGGGGTAACAAACCAAATCCACCTGGAACTAGTTTTTTTTAGCTGGTCATTTCGTAGAAATTCGTACAGTATAGTTTTTATATTAGAAATATTATTTCATATATGGAAATGATAAATTAAACCTATATTGTACCATTCTTATAAATTAAATTATTGTTAAATTACAAAATTGTTGTATATTTTTAACATCATACTACTAGGAGAAAATAAAATTTTCATAGTTAAATCTATATATTCAAGTGATTATACAAAATTCCTCTTTGCTGCGTTTTCAATGTAAAATAATTTTTATATCTGGTGAAATCTATTTTCTTACATGGTTTCAGTGTATTAGTGTAATGTATTGCTTTGTAACCTAAACGTTGCTATAAAAGCAACAATTTAGTTTGGACTGAAAAAAAAACTAAAATGCTCTTTAGTGGCTTGAGGTTATCTTGGACAGAAAAAAGTCTAATAAGTGTCAACGTCCTTCCAGCGATATTACATAAGTCAAAGTCTAGAGATGTGTGTAATTTTAAAAATGTGGACCGCATTTGATAATGTGGAAAAGTTTAGGCACCGAAAATGTTATTCACACTACAAAATAATATCTATACACAATATTAGGGATGTCAATTTAGCCCGCAACCCGTGGGCTGGCCCGAATAGCCCGCCAAATTTATAGGGTTAGGGCTGAAAATTTCCAGCCCGATAAAATTACAGCCCGATTAGTCCGCACCCGATTAACCCGCAACCCGTTAGGGCCAGACCCGAAAACCCGATAAAAATTCTATTGTTCTATTTGTTTGACTCTAATTCGACACTTCATTGATTATTTTTTAATATAGATTACTAAAAAATAACTTTACATTTTATATATTAAATATATAAATTATATATTAAATTTTTATTAATATAATAATAGAGAAATGAATTAGAAACTTCAAATTTACTAAAAAATATATTTAAATTTCTAAACATGCTTTAAAATTTCTTGATGTTTATGTTTAATTTTGCATAAATCTCAAATATTAGTATTTGATCATGTTTATGTTTGAGTTTAAGCATGTATCTCAAATTTATCATAATTAAATATTTTACATTTTATAAATATAACTCATTTTCACCATTATTTATTGGATTGATCGCATGTTAATTTTATCAGTAGCAACCCGATTAACCCGATGGGCTAGCCCGAAACCCGAGCTTTTAGGGTTAGGGTTGAACTTTTATAACCCGAAAAAATCACAACCCGATTAGCCTGCACCCGATTGACCCGCAACCTGAATAGGGTTGGCCCGAAACCCGGTGGGCTGGCCCGATTGACATCCCTACACAATATCACCATGAGATGTAATCAAATGCTTTATATAGTATTATACAAACTTCAAATTATGATCGCGAACATTAGATTTTAAGATTTGATATGAATAGATAACAAATAACATCAATAGAAAACGTAACACAATGTCAATCGGTTGACAATGTTGACATTGTGTTGACATATTTTATTGACGTTATTTGTCATATATCAAATCTTGAAATATAATAGTCCATATCATAGTTTTAGGTTTGTAGAAAGATGCAATTTACAGATTATCACTGCCTATAACCCATGCCACCATATACTCCATTAGCATAATTAACACATTTTCACCTAAATTAATTAACAATTCATAGCACCAAAATGTATTTCGCAAATTAACAAGAAAATCCTAGAAATTCAAATAACCAACAAAACTTCACAATTAATGAATAAATAATATCACAATTAGTAACATATACACATGAATATTTTCAAAATTAAGATAAAGAGTAAACTTATTGGTATCTCATTGAAAATCGCCTTTGCTGCCGGAAATTTCGAAGATAGACAAACCTACTGCATGGAATGAGGAGGAGGGTAATCTAATGGTAAGAGCATCTCCGATGGCGGCTAGCGGACTGGCTAGCCGATTCTCGGCGCTGGCCGGTCCGCTCGCCGAACCATTGGAGTTGGCTAGCACCAAATCGGCGAGCGGACGCCGATTCTCGGGCGTTGGCCGATCCGCTCGTCGGTCAGCTGGCCGCCATTGCAGGCTCCCGATCGGCCAGCTCGATTTTTTTTTTAATTTTTCGAAACACTATATATACGCGATTTGCACGTCATTTTCATTCACACCACTTATTTTAACGAGTTTTCTCTCCATCTTAATTTCTGTACAAGAGCAACAACGTGAAATGAGTAACGCGGGTGGTAGTAGTGGTGGTGGTGGTGGGGATGCTGAGGAGTACGAACTGCAAATGAACAACCTCAACGTCCTCAACTTGTCGCCCCTTTTCAACGAGCAGTGCCAGGACGTCGGTCCGACCATCAGTTTTATCGCCAACGGGAACCAGATGATATGGGCTACTCCTTGGCGGATGAGCTATACCCTAGGTGGCCCGTCTTTGTGAAGACGATCAGATGCGCATCAGATAAGAGGAAATCCTACTTTGCGGAACGGCAGGAGTCGGCGCGCAAGGACGTGGAGCGCGCATTTGGTGTGCTCCAGTCTCGATGGGCGGCAATTAGGGGTCCAACGCGTTTGTGGCATGTCGACTGCATTGCTGATATAATGTACGTTTGTATTATCCTGCACAACATGATTGTAGAAAATGAAGGTGTACAACTGACTAGTTGGGCCAATGACGATGCTAATAAAGCCGACCCAAGCCACGGTGTGGCCGCCCCCAACGTACGAAGGGGGGTACCTCACGATGAAGTCGGTCGCCTCAAAGCACACGCCGACATGCACCAAGTGGATGCTCATATTCGACTCCAAAAGGATTTAATTGAAGAGTTGTGGGCGCGGAGGACTGCACGTCGTTAGATTTTTTTTAATTAATGTAATTTTTTTAATTAATGTATTTTTTTAAATTTAAATATTATTATTGAATTTTTCCGTATCTGTGTCGTAAATTTAATTCTGTATTTTATGTGATTGTTAATTATTTATTTTTTATAATTTTGTTTATTGTAGCTAGCCTATTGCTTGTCCAGTTGTTTGTCATGTTGATGTGGTAGGAGGAGTTTTAGTCCTGATAATATAGCAGAAAGAGTTTGTGGCTAGCCTATGTCGGGCATATTACCGTTGGAGATGGTCTAAGTAAAGGTGAAAACTTGTCGTGGTTTGCGTTTTTAGTCATGCTTCACACTTACACGTGTTTAAAGATGCGGTTTAATTTTGCGTTTTCAGTCGGTGTAATGGTTTCGTGTTTTTAATCATATGTAATGCCTACACGTTTTTGCCAAAGATGAAATAAAAAAAAAGTTTGTTGAACCTATATTACACACTTAGTCCCAGACTTTTGGGGTTGTAACACCACAAACTACTGACAAAAAAAATGTCATACACCCATAGGATTTATCATAATAACGAATGAGATAATTTTCACTTTTTTTTGACATTCTTAGGACCAGAACACCCCCTAGGCGTTGGAGGACAATTTTGTACATTTGAGATGTCCGCCATATGACATTGAGGTATGCAATTTTTGGTATCATCTTTATCCTTGAGCTTCAAGCAAGAGTGATCCTCGTTGCAGAAGTAGTTATCGGAGTAAGTGAAGTTCTCAAGGTGCGGCAGCGAGCAGATGCTCGCCAGAATCTGGACGGAGAGCTTGTTCCCGACGACGTTGAGCTGCTCGAGGCTCTTCATATTCCCCACCGACTCTGGCAAGCTCCCAACGAGGTCGTTTTTGCTGATGTCGAAAACCGTCAACTTCTCGATCTCCTCCGGCAAGCAGCCTCCGGAGCCTGTGTTCATGAGGATTATCTCGTTGAACGTGGCTGCCATCTTCACCATCCCCTGGGGCAGGCACCCTCGAAGGTCGTTGTTCGCGATATCCAAGACGGAAACCACCTAGTTGCCGTTTTTAGGCAAATTGAGCTTGAAGTTGTTGTTTATCAAGAGTGCGTCGCCAGAGAATTTATTATACAGGTCGAGAACTTATTACGAAATCACATACTACTTGGCAAAAATTTTAGGGATTGCCAAAAATGGCCTTAAGGGGCTAGTGGTATTTTAGACCAACAAAATATCTTTTGTGATTAAGTCAAATGGTAGGGGTGTATGACTATATTTTGTTTAGTTAGGAGGAGTTTGTTGTGTTACAGTTCCAAAAACAAGGACTAAATGTATAGTTCACTCTTAAAAAAAGAAACTAGTTATATGAAGAAATAATTTTAATGGTCGGACGAAGTAGTACTCTAGAATTAAACCCTTGTCGCCTGTAAAGCCCTAACTTGAGTTATAATTTCCATCCTCAGTCGGCCTCACGCCATGGAGGTCGACATGGATGTTTCTTCCAGCTATTACGACCCAGAGAACCTCAGCAGTAGAGAGCGGTTCCGTCGATACGGGTAATTTGATTTGTTTCCCGATTCCATTGATTGTGGGCATCGATTTTGTTGTATGTTTCTGAGTTTCTATGCGTTATGCTTGGAGTTAGGATCTGCTTTTGCAAATTTCGAGCTCCGTAATTGTGCGGATGGGTTTTTACTATACTCGCATAATGTTTGTTTTCTCAAAATTTGGGAGTTTGCCTTTGTTCCCTGCTTTTTTTTGGTAGAATTATCCATAATCTGTCGAAGTTCGCATAGTGGATTATATGGATCAGAGCCGGAGGTACTGTCATGGGGATCTATTTTATCTGTTTATACGCTGCATCCTCTTATTTGGGAGCAGATTATATCTTTAATGAGTTACGGTACAGAAATAGACTAAGACTCCATTTCAGAGTTGACTAAAGAAATAATACAAGTGTGTCCAAAATCTCAATTCATCAAATTTCAATCAAGTGTTTCCTTTGATATTCTGGAGCTATAGAATGCTGTCTTGAAGCTGGTCTTGAATTTGGGAGATATTTATATAAACTAGCTATTCAAATGCTCTCTGAGTTTTATGGATTTTATGTGATGGGTTACTGGAGTTAAAAAGATATCAACATGTGCAGGAAAAGACATCCTGGCTCTAGCCTATCTCCTCATCATGATAATTCGGCTTCAAGATTCAGTAATGCTGCATTATTTCTTGAAAACATTAAACATGAGGTTGAGATGCATGAGACGGATTTCGGAGGAACACCTTTTGAATCTACTGCTAAAAGGAGATCTTACCATGATAGTTATGGAGTTTCCACAGTCGATGGTGACATTGATATGATACGCAGGAGGGGAAGTGAATCTCTTAAGGTCTGCAAGAAGGAAGAAGATGAGCACATTGAAAGTGCAGATACGACTTTCTCTTTGTTTGCATCTCTATTGGATTCTAGTCTTCAAGGTACTTAATCGTGTTGTTTGGCTTATGAATTTGCAACTGGTGTTGAGGCTGTGAGGGATGTCTCAGCAGATGCAAACATTCCACATCTTTGTTTTATACTACTAACTTTGGCTGGTATAGGGTAGAAGTTATACTAGACCTATGTTTGGAACTTTGGATATTGTTTTATGGATAATTATATTCACGTCCTTGATGAGCTGTTTGCTGTATAGAATGATGGATTTGTTCTAAAATAAAACTTAGATTCCGTGAGTGTACTGGACTTTTTTTTGTTCCGATTTTGGGAGAGATGCATTACCCTCATGCGTCTCTTTTTAATAAAACGCATGATGGAGATGCGTCTTTAAGGGAAACGCAAAAGGGTCATGCGTCTTTTTAACGACGCACAACCATCATGCGTCTTAGGGAGAGACGCATCCCCCTCATGCGTCTCTTAACCCTTATACATGAAACCATTCTTGGTTGTTTCTCTTTTATAGAAACATCCTTGAATGTTTTATGTTTCACTTTCGATGTGGGATAAAATCATTCTTGGTTGTTTCTCTTTTATAGAGACATCCTTGAATGTTTTATGTTTCACTTTCGATGTGGGACAAAATCATTCTTGATTGTTTCTCTTTTGTAGAGACATCCTTGAATGTTTTATGTTTCACTTTCGATGTGGAACAAAATCATTCTTGGCTATTTTTCTTTTATAGAGACATCCTTGAATATTTTATGTTCACTTTCGATGTGGGACAAAATCTTTCTTGGAGAAATGCATCTTCTTTAATTTGTTGGCGTCCATCTTATAAGAATTCTAAAGTTAAGCATGTTTCATTTCTAATAGAATAGATAAAGTATAATTCATAGAAAAAGCATAGAGGAGTTCAATGATGTTTGAAAATAAAATAATATTCTATAAAATAAGAGTGTTGGACGTGATAAATGATGATCCTAAGAAAGACAAAAGTGTTGGATGTATCTATAAAACATAAAATAACCAAAGATGATTTTGTCCCACATCGAAAGTGAAACATAAAACATTCAATGATGTTTCTATAAAAGAGAAACAACCAAAAATGATTTTGTCCCATATCGAAAGTGAAACATAAAACATTCATGGATATCTCTATAAAAAAGAAATAACCAAGAATGATTTTGTCCCACATCGAAAGTGAAACATAAAACATTCATGGATATCTCTATAAAAGAGAAACAACGAAGAATGATTTTGTGCCACATCGAAAGTGAAACATAAAACATTCATGGATGTCTTTATAAAAGAGAAACAACAAAGAATGATTTTGTCCCACATCGAAAGTGAAACATAAAACATTCATTGATGTCTCTATAAAAGAGAAACAACCAAGAATGATTTTGTCCCACATCGAAAGTGAAACATAAAACATTCATGGATGTCTCTATAAAAGAGAAACAACCAAGAATGGTTTCATATATATGGGTTAAGAGACGCATGCGTCTCTCCCTAAGACGCATGATGGTTGTGCGTTGTTAGAAAGACGCATGACCCTTATGCGTCTCCCTTAAAGACGCATCTCCGTCATGCGTTTCATTAAAAAGAGACGCATGAGGGTCATGCGTCTCTCCCAAAATCGGAACAAAAAAAAAGTCTAGTACACTCACGGAATCTAAGTTTTATTTTAGAACAATAAAAGAAAAAATCCCAGACATTCCACATCTTTGTTTTATACTACTAACTTTGGCTGGTATAGGGTAGAAGTTATACTAGACCTATGTTTGGAACTTTGGATATTGTTTTATGGATAATTATATTCACGTCCTTGATGAGCTGTTTGCTGTATAGAATGATGGATTTTATGTGGACTTATAGATTATATATGTCTCAAAACATTTCTAGAGCCCTTAAAATGTGAAATTTTTCCTCTATATTGCTTTATATGCAAGATGATCAGTCACATATATCATGAGTTCTCTGCACTGGTAACTGAGGAGATAATAAAGAATTAAAGACCTAGGGGCATGATCTGTTGGAGGTAGATGCTAAAGTTTCTGTTATGAGTAATGAGTTTATCATGCAACAAGAACAAATTTTAGTTGGGCATAGAGACGTATAAAATGAACCAATAAGCTAGTTACTATTCTATGATAACATAGTTGGAGTCTAATTGTTCTATATGCATCTGTAAGCCACACTTGCATTTTGGTATTCTTGCGTTGATAAGCAAATGTTAATTTTTTGCCACATGTTCATATACATTGTTCGTTTTGCACTTTAGGAAGCTTACTTACAACTTTTGGCACATTGTTGAGCCAACAACTGTAATAATTTCAAGTAATTGACTTGTCAGTTTGCTGTTTGTATTCTGCAGGGTTGATGCCTATCCCTCATCTGATACTACGTTTTGAGAGTTCATGCCGCAGTGTTTCAGAGTCAATTAGGTGTTTATATGTTAACTTAAATACTGCTTTGATCAGTTAATAGATTTTTTCCACAATTTTTCAGAGGGTTGAGGAGAATTTGTTGTTGTTATTGGTTTTCCATTTTACATTGTTTCTCTTGCTATCTAGATGCTGTTGGCATTACCTACATATTATATGCATTTTGATGAATTCTAAATAGCAGGCTTTGTGTGAAGGGTGGTTGAATCTTTTTGCTGAACCTGGAGAAATCATAGTCAATGCTAAGCTCTCAATAGATGCTTATGTTTGGCTTGTTCATTCATCTAATGTGTCCCACCATTTGCTCCCTTTAGTTGGTGAAGAAAAAGATGAATAATTTTTAGAGATTCCAATTTGCGTAATGGCCAATCTGTTGTTGGGTGCAGATATGGTGCCAACGAGAGGTATAGAATAATCGAGGATAAGTTAATGAGGAAGAAAGCTCGATTCTTGCTTGATGAAGCTGCTTCATGGTCTCTTCTATGGTATTTATACGGGAAGGGTAATCTGCTTAACTGAAAAGAACTTTTATGTTCTTGCATCTACTTCTAAGAGTATCGTTTTCGAAATTCCATACTCTCCATAGTAGTAAAACCTTGGAAGTTAACTATATTGTACTGAGTCCTGAAGCATCTTGTTGTCTGTCTGAATCAAACACTTAAGCCTTCAAGTTTGTTCTTTGTTTGTTTGTATGTTAATGATTTTATATTTTCTTCCAAAGGAAATATATAAAGCTAATGTATTTTCTTATGTTTTGTGCAGGAAATGAAGAACTCAGAAATGATCTACTCCTGGTATCCATAATTTAACAACATCATGTGTAGCATCATAGGATTCACTTTAAATTCGTTTTTAGTCATATAGTTTTTCATATGTCATCGACTCATTGCAAGTATTCTCAGTTCTGACATAGTTCTGTTGTTTTGTTATACATGCTAAATGAGTTACTTTCTGACAGTTCCCAACAACTTCCCATTTGGAGGCGTGTCAATTTGTCATAAAAGATTATACAGCACAGTTATGCCTCAGGATTGTTCAGTGGCTGGAAGGTTTAGCTTCTAAAGCGCTTGATTTGGATAGTAAGGTAATATGTGCACCAATACATTCATGTTTGTAACAGATTATGATGAGGGTAGTACAAACATTTCACTCTTATCTGTGGGTGTGCATCTGCTTATTTTAACACTGGTTTCTGATGGTATTATTTTTTGTTGCCTTGAATGGTTTACATCTCTGGAGTCACTCTACGTTATGTCAATAGTTTGTTAGTGTTCTCTTCTGAAAGGATATTTTTATCTTGCTGGGCTGCTTATTAGACATGTTCTGTGGCTACGAATAATGATTCTGGAATGGTCATACCAAACCAAATTCTTTTTTGTTAGGGAACTAATGTACTTGATAATAATATTGAGAAAACAAAGCGATAATGAGGGTGTTTTATGGCATAAGTAGCTTACCACCTTGTCGGTGGAACATATCGTGCTAATCTGATACTCCCCGCGTTCCATGTTAATAGAGGCTTTTCATTTTCTGCACTCATTTTGGAAAAATAATAAGAAATAGTTAAAGTGGAGAAAAAGTAAAGTAAGAGAGAGAATAATGTAGAGAAGACTTTTCTCAAAGACTGTGCTATACATTATTCTCTCTCTTATTTTACTTTTTTCTCCACTTTAACTATTTATTATTATTTTTCCAAAATGAGTGGAGAAAATGCAACGCCTCTATTAAGGCGGAACGGAGGGAGTATTAAACTATATGAGAGGCAAGGGCTACTTTTGTTGGAACCTTTTTTTTTGGATTAATCCCAAAGTAGAAAAATCCTATGTTCAATTAGGGTTGTATAGCCTAAAACTCATCTACAACTCATTACTCTATAGTTCGTCTATATTTAATGTCTAGTTTGTGGAACTTGGTCTGCATAGCTTATTTGTTATATACATCTATAAGCAGGTGCAAAGCTAATTACAGTTGGATAATCATGCTTGATGTGTATAGTCATGTGTAAAAAGTTATAATGCAACTTTCTAACTTATAGACGAATCTTACTTGCATGTATCCTGTAAATCTTTTGATGTCTGTGGGAAACTATATTATCTTTGTTCTTTAGCCTCCTGCTAAGGATTTACAGGATCAATATTCATAAATCATAACCAGTAACTACATGCTTAATTTTATACTAATCCTGCCAAATTAGTTAGGATGTATACTATATAACTAAATAACTAAGTTCCACATATGTAGCTATATTCACAATTATATAGTGAAGTACTATCTGCTCTTGTACTAAAACATTTATGCCATTACTGTGCCTCACATCAGTATGTTGACCCATACAAAGTCTTCAGAGGCTTCAAAGATGACTTTCTCATGGAGAATTGTTATTTTCATTTTTTTTCAGGTTAGGGGGTCTCATGTTGGCACTTACCTTCCAAGCTCTGGAGTTTGGCATCATACACAAAGACATCTTAAAAGAGGTGCCACAAATCAAAAGACAATTCATCACTTGGATTTTGATGCACCAACACGAGAACATGCTCAGCAGCTGCTTGATGATAAAGTACATTTCTGCATAAATTTTTTTGGTATATGAATAAATATATAGATGAGGCCAAAATGTCACTTCACTTACATCAGCCATAACCTTTTAATCTATGCTTATTTCTTTAAATGCTTAACTTGCTTGATTGTTAGTCTCCAATTTCGTCACGATTGTTTGTTTGTTCTTGGTCTTTGTTGTGTTGCTCTTGTTCTATTATAGTGCTGTTTTACATCCTTGTAAAGTCGAGCAGACATTGTATTTCCTTTGGCTTTTACCTGGCAGAGCTGTATGGAGCCTATCAGACACTTCCATATACTGTAGCAACAAATTCAGTTTGAAATAGTACTAAGATTCTACTCATATTCTCTCTTTAATGCTTAGTAGTTAGATGGTACCTAGAATCAATTAAGTGGAAATCAATTCTAGTATCTTACAACAATCAAGAGACAACAATAACTATTAGAATGTTAAGAGGGCATGGAAACTTGTAGGTTCGTTTAGGAAGAAGAAAGAAAATGTAATTAAGATATTAGGAAAAATAACCGTTTAATATGATTGCACGTATTTATTTTTGCTTTAAGTTAACAGTATTTTAGTTTCAAGTTTTCCTTATGTTTACCACACTGTTTTCTGTGCCAGCCTCCTGCCATATTTTTTTTTCTTTTGTTCGAGTACTTATCTTTTGCCTTGAAATTTCTGAAAGTAGATTCTATTTTGGTGATGAATAATGCTTCCTTGGCATATGATGTAGCAGCACTAATTGGTATTCTTTTCATCTATGATTCGTGGCCCTGTGGCATTTCAAATATATTTATAATTGTTGGGGTATAATTTATGCAACTCACTAGTATTTCTTTTATTTGGTTCCACATTATTATGTTAAAGAACCTTTTATTAGTCATAACCGTTGCATGCTGATTCTTACAAATGGATTTTTTTTTCAATAATAGAAACAAGATGAAGCCCTTTTTGAAGATGTCTGGACTCTTCTGAGAGCTGGGAGACTAGAAGAGGCTTGCAATCTTTGCCGGTCTGCTGGACAGGTGTGACTATGAAGTACTGCAGAAGTTTTAGATTTATTTATCTTTGTTCCAAATGCCAAAAAACAGATTTTCTTATGTCTGGTGGAAACTTTTCTTTGGCAGCCATGGAGGGCTGCAAGTTTATCTCCTTTTGGGGATTCCAATTTATTACCGTCAATTGAAGTCTTAGAGAAAAATGGCAAGAACAGAATGTTACAGGCCATTGAACTAGAAAGTGGAATTGGTCATCAGTGGTATCTTTGGAAATGGGCTTCCTATTGTGCATCTGAAGTAAGTAGTACGCCAAAGTCATTACTTTAATGGTTTATCATATGATATGTACACATTCATAGATAAAAAGATGGATTTTATAAAGCTGCTTCTTTAAATAGTAATGGCCATGGAATCTGCCATTGCTTTATCCAATCCTTAAACCCTACAGACTTAACTGTGGAAGATATAGAATCTCTTGAGTTTCCTAATTTGAAAAGCACTTGGAAATTTTAGCACCTTCAAGGGTTTACAGATTTTTATTTGAATATGTGCATTCCTGCATAGTCATGATCTACATTGTACTGTTGAACTGACGTTCATTTCCTGGTTTTGTTCTATTTGAGAAAATTGCTGAGCAAGATGGTGGCAAGTATGAAAGTGCAGTATATGCATCCAAATGCAGCAATTTGAAGCGCCTTCTACCAGTTTGCACTGAATGGGAGGTTTGTCTCTAGGAAATCTTATACCCACTGTGTTACCTCTTCTGTGCTGGGCTGATGGTAGGGATGGAACTGTGTATAAATCTCTGATTTTCTGGTGTTATTTCCATGAGAAAGTAAACTTTTTACTATGTTAGTATTACACATGTCATCTTTCTGTCTTTTCAGTCCGCATGCTGGGCAATGGCTAAATCATGGCTTGATGTCCAAGTTGATATTCACATAGCTGGCTTGCGGCGAGGTGAAGATGGCCAATACAATAATTTTGAAGAAGCAATTGGGCGAAGTCCAGGGCAAGGAAATCGTGTATCTCTGCCCCGTGGATCAAATAGTTGGCCACTTCATGTGCTGAATCAGCAACCAACGAATCTTTCATCACTGCTACAGAAGCTTCATTCTAGGTACATGCATCAGGCTTCGGGAATTTAAATTTTCCTTTATTGTTAACAACTGATATTGGGTAATTCCATCTTGTATACTATTAGTGATACTGTGCATGAAGCTGTTACTCGAGCATGCAAGGATCAGCAAAGGCAAATTGAGGTAACAAGCCTTGTGGATGGGATTTTTTGTCCGTGCTTAAAGTATTAGTTCCATTTCATATAATATTAACTTCCAGAAGATGCTTGTTTACTTAAAATGACTGACTTGACATTATACCTGCCTGCAATTGCACCTTTGGAGTTTGTCTTGGATTTTTATTTTTTTCCACTTCTTCATTTAATTTTTGCATTTTGGCTTACTTAGGCAATGTGAAGAACCTACTTCATGAAAAGCTTTTGCCTTTCTGGTCATATGCTGACACTCTTTCACTTCATGGACATTTTAACTGCAGTGTTATTTCTATATATCTATTTATTTATTTTATTTTATAAATCTGTTTTTGTGTTCTGGTGTGGTTTTTTGCAAGATAGCAAATTATATTTCATTTATGGGAAGATAAGTTCCAATGTCATACATGATACAACATGTCAGTTACTGCAAGGAATCATTGACAATATCCTCCGCACAGATGAATCTTATGTTAGGGGACATACCCCATTTGCTGGACCTCATATACTCTTGGGTATCACCTTCAGAGGATGACGGAAATATGTTCAGGTAGTACTTACTGTTAAATTCTCTAAATTCTGTCCACATCGACTTGGTGAAGATCCCATCTAATCTATATAAGTGTGGATAACCCTCCCCCTTATGAGGCCTTTTAAGGGGTGAGTGGCCCATTTCTAATACTTATATTCTATTATTCTGTTATTTAATATAGATGCTTCATGAACCATGCAGAATCTCATTATTTATTGTTTGCGAGTCATGATTAATACAAATCTGCTGGACATGCATCTTGTTTCTCAGGCCTCATGGTGATCCACAGATGATGCGCTTTGGTGCACACTTAGTCTTGGTGCTTCGTTACTTGCACGCAGATCAAATGAAAGATACTTTCAAAGAGAAGATAACGACAGTTGGTGATTTAATTATTCACATGTGAGTGGATTGTTGTTTAGATGGTCTAACTGTTGGGGGTTTCTGTAGATGCAAATATGTCAGCGTGAAATTTATTCTCTCTGAGTTTGTGTAATTTTTTGGGTGATGGTCTTTCAGGTATGCAATGTTCCTGTTTACTACACAGCATGAGGAGTTAGTTGGAATATATGCATCTCAGCTTGCCCGCCATCGCTGTGTCGATCTATATGTCCATATGATGGAATTGAGGCTTAATAGCAGGTAAGCAGTTACGGGTACTAATCATGATGTTCTTTATTTTGTTATATGTGATTTATTTATTGACGTTTCAGAATTGGTCTTCATAAAAGAATTTCTCTTTCTGCTACATGCATTGCAAGTCTTTACACTCATGACCCATTGGTATTAGATGGATGATCCATCAGTGGGCACCATGTATGTAAGATAATGTTGTTATGTAACTGGGATTGTGTAAAACATCATTCGTTTTGCCTGTTCATATAGCTCCTTAAATTAGTAGCATCATTTTGTTGCATCTTCTCCATATGCAGTTTGCATGTCAGACACAAGATCTTTATTTCAGCTATTGAGTATTTACCTTTTTCTCCCGATGATGACTTGAAAGGCAGTTTTGAGGAAATCATTGAGAGGTACACTCAGTTTATTTTAAACTCATTACTAATTTTGACTTCGACAAACTGTTCATGTGGTCAATGTTTTGCATCACAGAATTTTGTCCCGGTCTCGTCAAATTAGTGCTGGAAAGCATGACAAGTCCTCTGATATTGCAGAGCAACATCGCTTGCAAAGCCAACATAAAGCTATGGTGGTTCAGTGGCTTTGCTTTACACCTCCTTCCACAATTAATGATGCCAGAGCTGTTACTGCAAAGCTTTACCTTCGTGCACTAATGCATAGGTAGTTGGTTTATGTATCCTATTCTTCAAGTGTTTGATTTAGAATGAAATCTGTCTGAACTGTAATATTTTCACAGTAGGCTGAGATTCCTTGAATTTTTTGTTATTTTTAAATTCCAGTGTGCTCTTTATGACATTCGCACCACAAACATGACTTTGGGGAACTTGGTTTACTTTTTAATTATTTGTGTACTACTTACTACTTTTCTTTGGCTGCTTCAGTATTTTTCTAAAAATGCACACCTTCATGATCTTTTTGCTTTATTTAATCATAGCTTTCATTTTCACACCTGTGTTTTAGTTGAGTGATTGGTTTCTTCTGGTGATGTAGCAATTTGCTGTTCCGGGAGTTCGCTCTTATTTCTATGTGGAGGGTACCTGCAGTACCGATTGGGGCTCACACAGTGCTTAGTTTACTTGCTGAGCCTTTGAAACAACAAACAGAACTTCTCCATTCTACCGAGGATTGTGATGTTTCTGAAAGTTTCAGAGAATTCCAGGATTGGGTATATCTTTCACATTAAGTCTGGCTGTTATTGATATTATAATAACCTCTATTGCTGACTCCTCCAGAGTTTTATTTAATAATCAGAGTGAGTACTTCTCTTGCGATGCAAAATATCGTAAGTGGCTAAAAGTTAAACTAGAAAATGCCGAGGTTTCACCTGGTGAACTGTCACCCGAGGAAAAACAGAGGGAAGTTACTGCAGCTAGAGAATCTCTCGAGTCTTCATTTTCTCTGCTACTAAGTGAGCTATTCCACTCTGCTTATCTACATTTCCGTGGATTAATTAGGGAATTAGTCTAGATGTTGTTTTGTTGTTAAAAGAGATTTGTTGTTTAAGCTTTTCATCATGAATATGTCCAATGTGAGACATCTAAAACAATGTTTGACACTGTGACTGCGAACTGACAGTTGTTCATACTTGTGATTGTCTTTAGGAAACAATGATCCTTGGCTCATTCCAACTCAAGATCATTTGCATGAATCGGTGGAATCTGTCTACCTAGAACTGCATGCCACAGCTGTTTTATTACTACCTTCTGGTGAGTGTATGACACCTGATGCTACATTGTGCACAACATTGACAAGCGCCCTTTACTCGTCAGTAAGTGAAGAGGAAGTTCTGCATCGAGAATTGATGGTAAAAATTTTAACTTCCCATCTTTGAATTCTTTCCTCAGTTTTTTAAGGAATTTGGGAAGACTGTAAGTGCCAAATTGCTGCTCTTAAGCATTTACCTGTTTTAATGTTACTTGTGGCTGGCTACCCTCCTATGTTTTGGAGGATTCCCAAATGTACTTTATGTAATTTGCTTCGCTACTTGTCATGGATTGAGATAGTCATAGACATGTACTTGTACTTCTCTGTCCTTGGTAATTCTAGTTGTAAATAATCATCAATCTCTTGGATTCGGGAAAAAGTTAATGATAACAAGGAAACCATAAATATAACAGTTTAGCAATTTGGCCTACATCTGAGGATGAATGCTTAAAGAAAACAGCTAATACTGTTTTCTATTTATTGCATCAAACCCTGCTGGAAAACAATGAGAACAATAAATCAATCAAATCCATCAAAGAACCAGATTATATATAATCATAAATTCAAAATAACATGTTTTTTAAGTATTTCAAATTGTTATCTCTTATATTCCAAAGAATCAGCTTTGAATTTTAGAGTTGTTTCTATGTCTGCAGGCAAATGTGGCCATCTCTCCTGGAGAGAACTCTTGTATTGAAGTTGTTCTTCGCTGCTTGGCAACAGAGGGTGATGGGCTTGGACTACATGATCTCAATGATGGTGGGATTCTGGCTACTGTCATTGCTGCTGGCTTCAAAGGTATGGTTGTCCTAGTTATGGTTATCATCTTATTGCAAGATAGGCATATTGGAGTTAAATGATTTCTATGGTACCAAAATTACATGCTGAGTCGATTTTAAATCTGCATTTGTGAAATATATGGTTCTCTGCCGTAAGGTCTTTTGCAGCCTCTGTTTCCAAGCATTATGTGGGTTTGTAATTCTGAATGTCGCTGGCCTAGTTGATTTCAAATTATAGTGAAAATAGATAACCTTCGATTTGGATAGTTTTTGTATCTGTAGTCAGAATTACCTGCATGGTTGTTCTTCAGTTCTTGATACTCATGAGGTGTGCACATTTGGAAAAATTCTCCATGTCAGGAGAGCTTGCTCGTTTTCAAGCTGGTGTAACGTTGGAGATCTCCCGCTTGGATGCTTGGTATTCAAGTGCCAATGGTTCTCTGGATGGGCCTGCAACATATATAGTTCGTGGCCTGTGTCGCAAGTGCTGCATTCCAGAGATTGTTCTTCGATGTATGGAGGTAATGCAAATTACTTTAATCATGTTGAGTTCAATCAGGTATATGTAAGTGCTGCATTTGTTTAAAAAGTAGTGCAATAATTCATATACGTTATCAGGCTATGTAATTTCATAACTTCACCATTTTCTGTTAGTTTTTTTAGGGAAAATGTGCTGATACTTGTAATAAATGTATTTGTGAATTATGCTATAGGTATCTGTTTCACTAATGGAGTCTGGGTATCGACCAGAGAGGCATCACGAGTTAATTGAGCTCGTCACCTCTCCTGAAACTGATTTTCTCCATTTATTTAGCAGGGGCCAGTTGCAGGTAAATTTCCTCTCAACTTTTCTACTTCCCATAATTGCTAGATGCCTGAACCAGTCAGTGATTGCTCATTTAATCTTTGATTCAAAGAAAAATGAACAAATAAGACCTGTTTCTGTAATCCTTCCCTAAAAGTACCATCCATGGTGATTAGTATTGGACATTTGTGTATATGCAGGAACTCCTCCTGTTTGAGAGAGAATATTCAATAAATGAGATGGATCTTGAGGAATTGCCAAGCACAATTTCGAATCCCGCAAACTAAAGCTGATGAAAGAAAAATTAACGGCATTCATAAACCTACCCTAGGCACCATTTTCTTGGTATATGATACAGAAATTCAGAGCTATATATATGGCTTAGTCTTGTAGCACATACTGACAATTTACATCTAATCGAATCTAATCTAGAGGACATGTTTAACACCTTTTGAAGCATTTTTCTTGCATTGAGTGTGAGTTGTGACTTGTTTGAAATGCCGTTGATTGAATCTGCTCTAATATTGTTTAAGCAGTAGTAAAATTTAAGGATCGATGATCTTATAAGGGAGGATGGAAAGGCTAAAGTGTTGTCAATTGTCATTCACAACATATCTAATCGACTAGTTAAGCAAGTCTGTTTCGAAGTATGGAGCTCTGTCAAACATCACCAGAATCTGTTTCGGACGTAGAGGAGCAGGAACACCACTCCTAGAACAACTGCAACTGGGGCCCATTTCCGGATCAGAGCCTGAACAAATCAAAGAGAAACAAATTCACTTATGAACATAATGATCAACAAAATATTACTACTAGATTTGGTTTTTAACAGAATTGTGGCGGTTAGAATCTGACCCTCGTCACTGAACTTGTAATTGTAACAAACTGACCTGTCGATTTAAGTCCTTCGCCCTATCTGCATACATGCGGGATTCAGAGGTCAAGCGACTGGACATCTGGCTAACCTCTGCAAAAGTTTATACAATATCAACTATTTGAATGGAAAAAACATAAGACCAAGACATGATGATGACAACTTGACAGATGCCTAGAGCTCCCAACTAGAAAGTCCCATAACACAAGTCTTCAACTAGGGAAAGCATGCTAACATGTACAACTAAGCCGCTAAGCCAAGGTCATACGGATATTGACAGCGCAAAAAAAATTGATGAGACTATAACTTACGGTCCAACTTTTCACCAACACCAAGAACTTCCTGTACATTGCGTGTCATTATCTGGTGAACTTCATAGAGTTCATCATTCAACTTTGAAATATTCCGTTGAGTTGTGGTATCCTGGTACATTTTCTTTGTCTTCTGTATGAATGTATCTAGAAAATGCCATAGAGCAGATACTAAAAAAAGTATTCCAACAAATACTAATAACAGAAACCATGTGATTGAGCAATAGCTTACCAAATTTGATAAAAGCATATGGTCTTGCAGCAGTTTCTATCTGATTCCCATATACGCCCTCAAATTCATTTTTGAGGTCTTCTAGATATTGAAAGGCAAGTTTCTTAGGATAAGCACGATCACACATTGTCAAATAGCATACACGCTCTTCAATGATATAACTACACCTCAAATTAAGGACTTAAATTCAGTGGAGAAGGAAAAGTGGATAACACCACCAAGTATATGAAATTTATCCGATGGCAATATCATGGCATCATAACGAAATCATCAACCAAAAGCAGTACAGGACTTTTATTACATTAAAGGCGTACATAAGAGTGTGTTAGGAACTGAAAATGTTAATTGACATGCCAAGCATTCAGTGATATATGCATTCAGTGGTAACCCCAAGAACAGATTCAGTAGAAACCACTTTATGGTCATTATCCACATGAAGATTTCAAATGCAAATGGTATGAAACTAATAAAGGCAAAAATAATGTTGAATTGTTCCCTTACTAAAAAGAAAGGAGTGAATAGGAAATGTAGGTTTTTGTCACTTATAATGATTTTGCTAGTTGAGCACAAGCATTTAAAATTTTTATAAAACTCTAACCAAAATGTGCACAAGGATACTGGAATATATATGGCCCTGTTTCAATCGACATTCTTGATGGCTCATTCTGTCCTCTTGCAAGGTTTTTGAACAATGCCTTAACTTGCTGTTTGTAAAATTCAGCATCTTGCACATCACGGCCATCATCCAATCCCTCTACTAACGGAAGGCCATCAATAGCACGAGCTATCATTGTCAGTTTCACCATCTTTTTCGTATGTCTCACGGCTACGGCATAATTAGCAAAAGAATAATTATTCTTGTGATTCTAATTAAATTTGCAAATGAATAATATATCTCCAACAATTTGATAAATACATACATGTTCCTGCATACAGTTCTAGCATATCTTAAGAAATGGAGAGGAGAATAAGAGAGGAAATCAGAAGTTCACTGACAACTGCCAGTAAGGAATTGTTAGTTCTTTAGATGCCAAGTATACTAAGTTTTCAGAGAAAAACTTCATCACAAAAGAACATATTTGCTGTTAAAATATCTATAATAATCAAAGAAAAGAACCATGCTAGCATAAATAATACTCCCTCTGGCCCCCTTCCCACTATAGTTGATTTGTATTCCTTTTTTGGTGCCCCACTATAGTTGAATCATTTCCTTTTTTGGAAAAATCAACACATTTGATATTTACGTTATTCTTTCACATACTTTATTCTCTCCCCCACTTAACTCATTAAATACAATTTTCTTAAATCTCATGCCCAAAGAATTGCCTCAACTATAGTGGGACAGAGGGGTATAACAATAATGTGAGTAGAAAAACAATTCAACCTTGTTATTCTAGTCGTACATTTCTTGCTAGGGAAAAGGAAATCGGCTTATAGAACATCAAGCCCGAACAAGTGACAATCATACGGGGAATTACTAGTGTGTAAGCACACCTTGTGAAACCTAATAAACCCTATGCCTCTATGCAACAACGACTCCACAGCTGCAGAACAGTACACAAGACGACCTAGTGTTCAAATTCAACACATTTCAAACCATGTTGGGAAGATTCACTACGAATTCCATCTCTCTCTTATTTTCGCTCACTCCACCTCTATTAAAACATGATTTCGGATCGAACATCAGCAGCAAACAATAAAACATCTCAAAACCTCGGCTCATTTTCAAAAGAAATCAATCCAACAAAACACGAATAGAATCCGCCATCACAGCAACATACAGACGCATTGAGCTTAAATTCAGGAACGTGACATAATCATTACAGAAAACGGATAGAATCCGCCATCAAAGCATTCGGAAACAGAAATGCATAAAAGAAGTAGCATACGAATCACATGCGAAGGCGAACGCGTCGTTTGATGCAGTTAGGTTAACCAACAGCCAGAAATCGCAGCCTTTCAATTTGGATCGTCGGCTAGAAATTTGAACGAACGCTCTGTAACGAAGAAACTGCAAATAACAGAATTTGATTTTGGGGGAAATTCAAGTATGAGAATAGAAACTGGGGTTTTACCATTTATTTTTACTACTAGTAGTTGTACTATTGTTTTCTCTTTCATGCTACTATCTCATTTTCAACTTAGTAATTTTAGCAACTTATTTTTTTTATTGAAAATTTAGTAGTAATACTTATTTTTCAAAAACTACTTTGCCTAAATTACTTATTGAAAGAATGCTTGAACACCCTGTCTAAGGTGTGATCAATGCTAACCCTTCTTAAATTGATAACTTGTTTACTCACCAACACAGTGTATTAAAAATGTTAATACGACAACATTAATATGTCAATATAAATTCAGTTGACATACTTATGTCTTTGGGTTGTCGTTAATATTTAAATCTCAATACAAATCAGAATTTGTGTTGACATATTAATATCGTCGTGTTGACATTTTTAAAATACTGTGTTGATGAGTTAATAAGTTAGCAATGGATCGCACTCCCATATGAGGTGTGATTATTGTTAATTCTTGACAATGTTCCATAAATTTTTATTTCTTGGATCCGTCACTATAATAGCACATGATGTCCAGTTCAATGATTTCCATCTCTCTGCTAATAAAACTTAAGCAGAGCAAAAGTCCAAACTTACATAGATGTTTGGCCACTTTCTTACAAGAGAAAATGGAGCCATAATTTACGCACAAACAAAAAAATCAGAATAATTTATACACATCTTTTTAGTAGACTGTGATCAGAGAGATTTTCTGGTGTCCAAAGCTGATGCAGCAAAGTCAATATGAACCAGCAAACATGCATACACCTTCTGCTTCAACTCATCAATCCTTCCCAACACTTCCCCTTTCTCCAATCCCGAGCCGCTCTTAACCTTATCCAGCCACTCATTAGCTTGTTTGAGCTGCGACAGTGTTAGAGCAATGTGGTTGTTTTGCTCAATAACTCGAGCGGAGCTCTCTTTCCCCTTCTTCTCCTGCCCAACCGGGAACCCAAACTCAAGGGCTTCTTCGAGAAAATTCAAGAACCAAGACTGCGCCTCGTTTGTTAGTGTCCTCAGCAGCTCCATCATCTCTTTTGCGTTGTCCATCTTCGACCATTCTTGCTTGTCAGCATTGCTTAGTTGTGATGAGATCCCCATGGTTTTAGGCGTGTTCGTGTTCATGTTCATGTTCTTGCCTGGCTTTCGGCTAGGCTTGTCCTTTTCTTGCAGTGCTGATGAGTCTGTGTCACGTGTTTGTGTTGTCACGTCTGCTTTTTCGATCATATTTTGCAGTGTGAAGAATTTTGATAGATGAAGATGTGGATTTTGGGGGGACGCGGATGAGTAGATATCAGCAAACATACTGCAATGTATATAAGTACGAGGATTAAAACGACGTTGTTTTGTTAATGGAACCTGGATCATTAAGCATTGGCCTAACTAACCTTAGGCATTTGGCAAGATTTGCTGCCAAATTTGCTTCTTTCTGAGCTTGTGCTGCTACTAGAGAAGCCAAGTGACCCTTTCTGAGCATTCCCTTGTCACAAAAACGACATCGTGTATACCCGATAAGCTACATGTGTTTTTAGTAAATACGAGATTCGAGTATATATACGGACCTTCCCGGGCTTGACAAGGGTGGGTGGCAGATTGCACCATGAGATGGCTCCCTCGGTAGACTGTTGCTTCTTGTTGTTGCCATTAACCAAAGAAATGGAGTTGATGATTTCTTGTTTGTTTACTGTCAGAATCTTGGAGTGTGTTTGTGATTTCTTTGTTGATCCCTCTGGACTAGTTATCCTTGTCTGTAACAAACTAAACCATTCAATACATAATTCCTAAAAGAGGAAAAAAGTTTTTTAGTCTGCGAACTTTGCAAAACTATCATTTTTGGTTCGTAACTTTGAGGTCCGTCAACTTCGACTTAATATTATTTGAAACTTTTTCATTTTTTTTGGACATATTTACCCTTGAAGCGATGAAGGGCAATTTAGTCTATTTACCCTCTATTCTTCATTAAAATATTTAATTTCTCGCTCTTTCCTTCTTCTTCCCCTTCTTTCTCTTTTACTCATCTCAATTGTCCCTCTTCAAGTCGATTCCCACACCAATATGAAGAATTCAATGCATCAAACTGAGATGTGAAAATCGACTTGAAGAAGGACGATTGAGATGAAGAAGAAGGGGGAGAAGAAAGAAAGAGGAATAAATTAAATATTCTAATGAAGAATAAATAGACTAAATTGTCCCCTTAGGAGTATTTCTGTCCAAAAACTGAAAAAGTAGTTCAAATGATATTAAGTCAAAGTTGATGACTGTGGACCCAAAAAAATGTTCTCTTCTTAAAAATTGGTTTGAGAAAGTGGAAAGCTTACCTCAATGTTTGTGTGCTTAGTTGATCTGAAGGATGCATCTGTCTTAGCAACTCCAATTTCACTACTCTGATTCTCTTTCCCATCCAATTCCATCACTTGAGATTTGTGCTTCACCAAACCCTGCATATACCTTGAAGAAACTCCAGCCTTGTCCTCCTTGATCACAATCCTCTTCTTCCCACCACTCTCCTCTTCTTTAGGCGGCAGCTCAGCCTGAGCCACCGCCAACTTCTGGGAGCCCTCAAGGAGCTGCATCAGGTCCTTGGGGTTCCCAACAAAGGGGTGGCGGCCCGGGACCGGCCTGACCCCGACTAGGGTGGGCACGGGTGTGCCGGCCTCCATCCTGTCCACGTAAAAGAACTGCCCCAACTGCAGCTTGTTGTTAAGGATGAGGTCGGTGTCTGGCCTCGAGAGCGACACGTATGTCGAGTGGGAGGAGTCGGAGACCTTCACGAAGAAGCCGTCGTCCGGCCATAGCTCGGATCCCGAGATGGCCGGGACTATGCTGATCACCTGAAGCAGAGCGGACCGATACTCACCCCTTACTTTAAGGTTGGAGTCTATGCTTTGGAGGAGCTTCATCAACACTCCTGGCACTAGAGATGCCATTTTCCTAACTCATGCACAAAAATTGTTAACAAAATATATCACTTGAAAAGCAAATATGGATTTTTTTCAAACCAAACTATTTGACTTATTTGCAAAGATTCTTGCAAAAGATTGACAAAAAATTACCTGAATTAATCAGAAAAAGGGAATATTTGGTGGAAGTTGGACAGCATGAACTAGGTGCATTACTTTACATGGGAGGCACGTAATGATTAACAACTTCCTCATGCCTTTGAAGCCAAGGGACAATCTTGTTCTATAACTAAGATTTTTGGGGTGTGAATTTACGATTTCGCCCCTCCCTTTTTGAGAGTTGAGATTTCCATGTCAAGGAAGGGGGAGTGGCTTTATTGTAATAGGTGAGGGTAATTATAATATCTTGGTATCCACTCTTCTCTTCTGATTACTGTGGAAAAGACAAAATCAATTTAAAGTCAAATGCATGTATCATTTGTTTATCATCTTCTAAAGTTGTGGTATTGTAGTATTTCATAGTATAACCTGGTTTAGGTGTACCAATCACCCATGCGTTATTAATTTGGCATATTCTACACCTAATTGAATGATTATTTGTTGGGTATTAAGGCACCATTTTAGGCAAAATGATCAAACAAACATTATACTATGTTTTTATGTGAAATTAGGTGCTTTTTTCGAGGGAGAATGATTCACCACTAATGATGACCACCCTCATAATCAAGCATCCAATAAAATTACAAAATACTACTATCTTGTACATATTACAAAATTAATTGAAGCATATGCACGCATAGTTGATTACTTGTATTTTAATTGGACCGCACCATCAAAAATAGTCTCATATCATGACACGAATTTTAATACAAAATCGATAAAATATAACAGAAATGAGAGATAATGTAGGTATAGTATGATGGACTAAAACGAAAACAAATGGACTATTTTTTGTGATCAAGAGCGTATAATACTACAAAGGATATTGATTGTGAATTGTGATTCTTCTTCCTCTAAAGTGCAGCAGTAGGTATTAACATCATACTTCATAATTCATATTCCATTCTCCAAACTACCTTTTTACATTAGAGTGCAGCAAAAGAGAATTGACTACAGAAAAAATAATGCTTTTACCTACCAAAATCACATACAGTTGCTCCACCAATTGGAACTATGAGTTCATCACATAACAATTTAAATTCTACAAGATATGGCTAAAATCCAGACGAAGCCCGCATAGCATAGTGTACCACGATACTTATCTTGTGCTGGTAGAGCTTAATGGAATAGCCATCTATGCCTTCAATGACAGGTGATGTATTTGTACACGGGAGATGTTTTCAGAGCCAGGATTATCGAAGCTTCGAATCACTGCCCTTGCTCCGGAATGTTGATAATGAGAAAAACGATCTTGGAGCTGGAAAATCAGTAGCAAGACAGAGTTAACCAGGTATATGCACCATTAGCATCAATCGATAGCACCACACCAAGAACAAGAAATGTGTGTGCATCGAGTTGACAATGCAAAAGAAAGGCATATTTCCAGAAAGAAGATATCAAATAAAATCTAAGACTCTTGTAGCTACATGATTCATGTGATAAGGTTAAACGTAAGACAATGTTTCATAATGTTATAAGTTTTCACCTTTGATGGTGCTTCCAGACATGTGATCTTCCCTGAGTTTGAAGTTGGCTGGAGGTCCTGAAATTGAATTCTCGGAAGATATAACTGTGGAATAAAAAGGGTCATGGGTTAACAACAAACATTTAAATGCACAAACCAGATCATTATGATTCATAAGCTGCAAAAAAAAGTACTACTACTAGAATACCAATTGAACAATTTAAGGGACTTCAAGAAAATTGCACCATCAAAACCAACCACAATGCAGAACTACCAATATTTCCAATAATTTCAGCATGCAGACACTGGCGAAACGCTCTATACCATAAGCAGACACTTGTGAAAATGACATTGATATGACTTGATGAACAAAAGTGATATTGAGTGGGTTTATGTGTACAACCATAACATTGAGCCATAAAACTGAAGGATGTGGTTTGAGCTCAGACAAGCATTAGAACACTGAGAAAAAAAAATTAATTAGCAATAACATAATACTCTACTACTGGATAAATTTTCATTCATAATATTTACCAGTGCTATATGAGAACTCAGCATATGGAGGTAAAACTACAACATGAAGATATACATGCACATATATTGGCACAGCAAATCTCTGTGAATAGAAATAGAGATGTAAACATGGATGTACGAACATATATCTTAAATCACCTGATTCATTGAAATACTCGCAATCATTGAAGCCATCATCAGAAGCTTCAGCATGAGAAAATCCCATTCTCGACTTCCTCAGATCATCAGATGACCTATTGGCAGGATCTCTCCCATCTTCAGTATCATCATCTCCTTCAGATGTGGTCGCAGAGATCCAGTCAACCAAGCTCTCTGAACCACGACTTTTCCTTCCAAACTTCAGTAATCGTTTGAAGCCACGCGTCACATCCTTGCGTGGAACATTGTTGGAGGAATGTGCAACCAACATGGGCTTTTGTGCAGTTCCCCATTTCTTCCTCATTCGAGCAGCATCGGCTTCTAATTGATTTGAGGAGTGCAAATTCCAAGAGGCAGGACTTCCTCCTGGGGAGTCCACTGAAGGATCAATGTCAGACATCTCATGAGGGTATGAAAAAGGATGCTGAGAATGTAAATTCCATGACACAGGACTTTCCCCTGACCAATCTGGTACAGATTCAGCAGGGTGGAAGCTCGAAGGAATAGGCAGGTTAGAACCTAAAGCTTGGTCCACTAGAGAAAATGTTAAACCACCAATACCATTTTCCGAACCCGAATTAACAGAATACTCAGGTTCCAGCCCTTCTTTTAGTTCCTCATTGTCAGAAACATTCTGAACTTCAGTCTTTAAGCTGTCGAGTTCTTCCTCCCCTTCATCATCAACCGTACTTAAAAACTCCTCAGCTCCAGATTCCATGTCAAAATTGTCATCTTCATTGTGTATAAGGTCAGATACTCCCGAGGCCTTCTCACTAGCAATGCTCAATTGAGATACAAAGCTTTTGCGACTGCCCTTTTTAAGAAAAGGTCTGGTTACAACATTTTTCTGGATCTCCTCATTGAGTTTTGGTGTGGATACAATAACATCAGAATCAATGGGAGACATTTCTCTGAAATCACTTGGATTTGCAGAACTTTTCTTGAGGGACTGTAATCGACGCGACTTATCCTCCCTAACAACCGCCACTTCGTCATTTGAGATTTTGCTGCGGGCATAGCTTCGAACTTGTGAACGTGTTGTTTTATTGACTCCAGAAGGCTTGGTATTTTCTTTTCTCATTTCTGAAAAGTTTGGGACCGATTGTGCAAGTGGATTTTCCGGAACCATTCTTCGCTTCCCATAACTAATGCTAGAATTTTTCGAAGCAGAACTTGGAACAGGAGCTGCAGTACGAGGAGTGGACAATGAACTTCTATTAATGGTTAAATGCTTTTTCCCCTGGGTACCTCTACCATCTCTAAAAGAGGGATCATTCAAACCCTTATTCTCATGGGGATTATTTTGCTCTGGAAGATCTAATGCTTCCTCATCGTTGTCACTGTCCCCAAAATCTAGGTGTTGCTGTCAAAAGGAAACTTTTATATAGTCGGTTAAAAATCAAGAGAAGGCTAACTCCAGTAAATGCTAAAATTAGAAAATAGAAGTAAGATGGTTGCATTCATTAGAGACATACATCTCTATAAGACAACTATAGATCTACCTGTTCCCTTTTCATAATAGACCTGCTATTATATGATCTGATTCTCTCAATATGTCGATGAGCACTTGATACATGATCTTGATTGTCTACAGATCCAGAAAACTTAGCTTTCATCTCTGATCTATTCCTTTCAATGCTATCCTGCATGGATTTCAATCTGGCTTCTTTCTCTTCCCTGTTGGCACTCCAATCTTCCCTCAGCTTTGCATCCCTCTTTTGCATATATCTATCATAGAGCTTCCCTCGGGAGCTATCTGTAACACTAAGATCAGAAAATTGTGTATTCATAGCATCACTGTCGTACTGACTATCAACAGCTTTCATGGGGGAGGCAGTATCAAACTTGGTTGAGTTCTTAGAAACCCTACTGGGTTGAGCTGACTGGTAGTTTTCACCTACTATTGGTTTTGTGTAGTGTGAACTACTTGATGGTTCATGTGACGTTTCTATTAACCTTCCTTTACGGGCAGAGTTGGATTGGTCTCCAGGGAGTCGCAACTTATGCTCAGCAAACATTTTTTCAAGCTCACTTGCTTTTATCTTCAAATCGTCAAGTTCCTGATTATCCTTTGCCTGCCTCACTCTCTGAGCTTGGCTTGTGGGTGTTGAGAAAGAATCAGAACCTTCCTGGGCCTCTACTGTTACTTGACCAGAAAACTGCATCCTGCTGTTCCCACTAGAACTAGCATCAACTCGTTGAATTCGTGTCCTCTTACTCAGCTCAGCAGTCAAAACTTGTCTATTGAACTTTAATCTCTGAGGCCCAGAATCTTCAAGATTTGACACATGACTATCTGATACTTTCTCAGATATGTGGGATTCTTTCTTCCCAGCAACTTCAGTTTTCACCAAAGGTGTTACCTCACGGGATGCCTTCTCAAACATGCGGGTTTCTTTCTTTTCGGCTGCTTCAGTTTCCCTAACAGACCTCACCTCTTGGTGAGCAGATGAAGAATCCCCTTCAATCCCCTTATAACGGGAGGCAAAGGCCTGCAAGATTCTTGAGCCGGCACCACCATCTACTACCCCGGTTCCAGCAGCACTCTTTTGAGCAGATTTCACCATAACTTCCATACCAGACTCATCCCTTGATTCAGAACTTTCACGTTGTTCCGAACCTTCACTCTGCTGACCAGATTTTATCTGCATGCGCCTAATATGAGACGAAGACAAAACCTGATCCTTGAATCCAGTCATCTGTGTCTTGCCGCCACTAAACACTTCAGCCTTCCCTTGATTCCCAAACCCAGTCACCCCCTTGTCTCTACCTATATCCTGTGTTTTAAAATCATCCTCGGATTTTTCTTGGTTCTCAACCCTGTTTATAAACGACCTTGACTGGGTCTTCCCACGTTGCTGATCTTTCAAAACACCACTTTCACTAGATCCCAAATTGAAATTTTTATTGTTAGACTCAATCAACCGCTCAAAAGTAGAAAAGGAAACACCTTTGGTTCCGCCGTCCCCGACCCCACCAGAGCTAGGCAAAACCTTCATATCCGGCTTAGCAGCAGATGATACCTCTGCATTGTTATCAATCAAAGTTGAAAATTTAAATTCCAAAGAAGCCGCTGCAGGGGCCGTGTTACAGGCAGGGCTATCGACATCCTTCTTCTCAGAACTCAAATCAAGGCTAATGCTCATATCACTAGCGCCGCTCCACCTTCTAAACACCGCCTTCTCTGAAACGTCTGATGACAACCTCCGCAGCTCGACGGGCTTCCCGCCAGAATTTTCTTTCTGCTTACTCTCAAACATGTTGATTCGGTCCTGCACACTGAGGCGCCTCGATGGCTGACTCGCTTGAATCGACTGGACCTGATCGGGGGTCGACGTCTCATCCTTGGATTCTTTTTCTGCAGCAGCACCATTGCTCACCTTTTTTCCTGCTTCACTCTCGACGCTGGACTCTCTGCTGAAAGCACGACGTACTGGTAGATCCGGCGGTTGAGACAATGCATGTTCGCGGCGCGGCTGCGGAGAAGGTGGCATATCGTCGTCGATGGACATGTCGGAGCCATACGAGGCGCGAGAGTCGGACACAGATGTCCATGGGTGTGTAAGTTCGGGGCGTCTCTCGTTCAGCAATTTGAACTTGCAACATGCTTCACTGAAAATACACACATGATCGCCATTATTTTATAGAGAGAACGAATGAGGAATTCCCAAATGTAGGGCCAAACGAGGTAAATTTTACTAATATGTATCTTTTGGGAAGCCATCTTCAAATTTGGTAGGAATATATCTTTAAACATTTTTATTAAAATAAAACAATTGTTTCTTATTTTGATAAACAAACATAAAACCCCGAAATATGTTTAGACCTGTTTTTCATTACAGAGGAGGTAAATTTTACTAATATGTATCTTTTGGGAAGCCATCTTCAAATTTGGTGAATATATCTTTAAACATTTTTATTAAAATAAAACAATTGTTTCTTATTTTGATAAACAAACATAAAACCCCAAAATATGTTTAGACCTGTTTTTCATTACAGAGGATTCCTTTATAATTATAAACTGTGTTCGTCTCTTCTCTAACCTAATGCAACTGAGTATATTGATGATTTCATTTTATAAGCACGCACGTAGACATAGAGAAGTGCCTGCATGTTTCAGGAGTCCTTACTTTAGGCGACGGGCACCAAAGCTATCAGCAAAGTTGTGAAGTTCCGAGACTGTGTGAATGGTGAAGCCAGCAGCAGCAGCGCGAGCACAGGCGTTCGAGAGGTCCTGACGGGCTGCAACGAGCCTCACGTCGATAGCTCTCAGAAGCTCCTTCCTGCATTCATGACAATAATGAATATATAAGTTGAGGTAGGGAGAGAAGAAAGAAAGCACAAACTAAGAAGCTACACCAAACATTAAGTTATATCCAGTTCTGCAGCAGATAAGGAGTAAACGATTTCATTTTCCTCAATAAACTATGCTGGAACTGAGTAATATATATACCATCATCAATAAATTCATACAGGTACTGATGTAATAAACCAACAGTGAAGGAGTTAGGAGCTCATACTTTGTGGCATCATCTCCAGATGTCGCCCCAGAACCACCTCCACCTGTACGCAATAGATCCAATGAGTAACGGGGTGATCATCATTATATATTATAACATCAGCGAGAATATGATAATATACACAAGGCAACACAGGTGAAAATGTTCCAACTGCCCCTAACATCTTATGATTGGTAAGAAGATTATAGGTAATGTTATGCAATGAAATTAAAGTACAATCTATATCAAATGTCGGTACACGACATTGCTGGCATGCCTACCATTTACAGAGGATGTTAGTAACTGCAAAAGCTTCATTCATTTCCAAGCCTACTATATTAGTTGAGCAGTGGTTTAAAACATTATACAAAGAACTTTCTTCAGTTATAGTGTTGTGTAGAGATGCGACAACACACGCTATTTGATTTTCTTTATCTATCAGCTTAGTTTCTTCAGGTTGGGCAACCACAGGATATGTGGTGGCAAATTCTTCTTCTACTAGAAGGCTTGCTTGTTTTAGATCAAGCATTCAAAAGATACAAGGATTCCCTTGAAGATGATGAACACAGGTGAATAAAAGCAAAATCTCATCTCAGTGTATAGCTGCTAACGAGTCACAGACTCACAGCAAACCAACAGCACAAGCTATTCCATTAATCATGAGAAGAGTAGGCTTTATTTACTTTCTAGTTTCTCGAGATCGTTAACTAAACCAAATAGCTATTGGGAGAAAATTGTACATCGAAAATCGTCTAGCACAACATGAATTAGAGCTAATTTATTGTAGGTAGCTATGGAGACATACTGGTAAACTTTGGTCAGGCCATCTAATTTTTTTTATTATGCAGAATGTATATTATTTCAAGATTCTTCTTTCCATCTCCTTTTTAATTCGTCATATTTCAAATAAGAAAAGGAGAAAAAAGAAACAAATACAACATGCAAGTTACTAGCAACCTTATGATGCACTTTCATAGAAATAGAAAATATATCAAGTAATAGGAAACCATACCAGAAAGTTGATCTACTGCTCCCTGAAATCGGTAAGAACGCTAATTAGACAAAATTCTTCCACAGGATTGCCAGTTAAGACTTCAGCTACAGAAATAAATAACCTGTGAATAAATCCTTCGAGCGGCTTCCAGCTGTGACATCTCAGCATCCAGGGTATTGACCAGTTCCAAAACTTCAGGTGTGCTAACAAATCTTACAAACCTAGATATTAAAATTGTTAAGCGTAGACATTAGATTTAGTGCTGCATGCATAACAAGATTACTAGCAAGTTGCAAATCGCACTACCTCTCTAGTGTACCCTTGGTGAACCATGTTTCAGCATTCTTATGGCGGCCGACTTCAAGCTTAACTGACTGTGAAGCAGAGGCACCTTGTTCCTCTGCAATCTGTAAATGTGAAACGAATGGTTTAAGCAATCCTGAGGCTAGTTTCTCTGTGCTCCCATCACTCGAAACAAACAATTCGCATCTGGCCAAAAGGATATTATAGTGAATAACTAACATCAGGAAATGATCAAATCATCACGAAAACAATCGTTAAGCATATCTAACCGTGAGCGCTTTGGAGATAGCTGTAATACAGCATAATCAAGAGGGGCGTCTGACTTCATCTTTGCCATACTAGTGAACGGTTATGTTTTCTTGGTCTCTTTCACATATGCGGTTGCATTGCCAAAAATCTCAACATAAACCACAATGTATCTACTATTTTTAGTTCCAAGCTACAGTATCCTGTATCCCGAGTGAAAAAAGGTTAAATTAAAAGGATAAGATCGATTATAAGAAAGCCCCAATGCATTAATTAAGATAGTTGAGATTAAAAATCATGCCCATATGCATTAATTTAGATGAAATCAAATCCAACTCACAATGCACTTCCGTAAATATTCATACACTGAGATTAGAGTAAGAAAACCAATAAGATGAGAGCTAACGAGCAAGATCTTAATTCAAAATCCAATCTTTAACCAAAAACTTATACTCCATTTAATTAGATCTGAATAAACCCAGAAAAAATAAAGAAAATAACCTTATCAATTAACTGCTAAACACAGATTCAGCTCACAATCGAACCTTCAAGCAACAAAACTGACAAACCTAGAAAATCCAATTCTGGTGAAACCAACTAAAGACGAAACGAATTGAGCAAAATCCGGAGCTGACCTCAACAATGCCAATGCGAAGATCTTGAGTTCGGTAAGCCGATCGTCGGATTCAAAATCGACACCCCCACGAAATCGAAATGTGATTCGAATTTCAAAAGAAATGCGAGGGTTTCGGGCATTTACAGTTCAAAATGCTGATTAAAAGAAGAAAGAAACCTACAAAAGGGACTTAGGTTTCACTCCTTTGTGGAGTGTGTGTGTGAATTTGATGTCTCTTTCTTCCTGTTTCTCCTCTACCTGTCTCTCCGTAACGCAAAAAAAAACTGTGTAGACAGGAGTTCAGTGCTGTACAGATTGTGTTTCAAACAGCAAAATCAAATCCTTTTTATCTTCTTCTCGATTTTGAAAATAAACACTTTCTATAGTTGCTCTAGGAAGAAATGTTTTTTAAGAGCATCTCCAATAGAGGCGAGCGGCGCACCGGTTAGCCGATTCTTGGCGCTCGCCGAACCATTGCAGCCGACGAGCGCATGCCGATTCCCGAGCGCTCGGCGATGCGCTCGCCGATCTCCTGACCGCCATTGCAGGCTACAGATCGGCGAGCGATCGGCGAGCGGGATTTTTTTTATTATTATTTAATTTTCGAAACACTATATATACGCGATCTGTACGTCATTTTCATTTGCACCACTTGTTTTAACGAGTTTTCTCTCTATCTTAATTTATGTACAAGATCAACAACGCGAAATGAGTAACGCGGGTGATAGTAGTGGTGGTAGTGGTGGGATGCTGAGGAGTTCGAACGGCGTTTGAACGAACAGTTGGAGGCCTATACGTCCCGAGAGATCGACCGGCTGATACAACTGGCCTTGCAGCCGGCGGTACCTCGACCTCGACCTGTTGTCCACCGCCGAGAAGTGATTGATCGGGATCACGTAGCTGCACATCAGCGGCTATTTGACGACTACTTCGCACCAGAGCCGCGGTTTAACGCCAACATTTTCAGGCGGCGTTTTAGGATGAGCAGGACCCTGTTTATGCGTATTGTTGACACTTTGGAGCGTCGATATATATGTTTCCGCTTCAGGCACGATGCGGCTGGCAGACCCGGTCACACACCTATTCAAAAGTGCACTGCGGCAATCAGGCAGTTGGCCTACGAAGGCGCGGCAGACATGTGAGACGAGTACCTCCATATCGGCGAGTCGACTGCCCTTGAATGTATGAAGTATTTCTGTCAGGGCGTGGTTGAAATATTCGGTGATCAGTACCTTCGAAGCCCTACCCCCGAAGACTGCCACGAGCTGATGCAGATGCACGGGGCGAAGCATGGGTTCCCGGGTATGTTAGGCAGCATAGATTGTATGCATTGGGAGTGGAAGAACTGCCCCACTGCCTGGAAAGGGTTCTACACGACCGGCTATTAGGGAAAAAATCTCACGATGATCCTCGAGGCCATAGCTGATTACCGGCTGTGGATTTGGCATGCATATTTTGGGGTAGCCGGGTCGAACAACGACCTCAACGTCCTCAACTCGTCGCCCCTTTTCAACGAGCAGTGCCAGGGCGTCGGTCCGACCATCAGTTTTGTCGTCAACGGGAACCAGCATGATATGTGCTACTACTTGGCGGATGGGATATATCCTAGGTGACCCGTCTTTGTGAAGACGATCAGATGCGCATCATATGAGAGGAAGGCCTACTTTGCGGAACGGCAGGAGTCGGCGCGCAAGGACGTGGAGCGCGCATTTGGTGTGATCCAGTCTCAATGGGCGGCAATTAGGGGTCCAACGCGTTTGTGGCATGTCGACTGCATTGCTGATATAATGTACGCATGTATTATCATGCACAACATGATTGTCTAAGATGAAGGTGTACAACTGACTAGTTGAGCCAACGACAATAATGAAGCCGGTCCAAGCCACGGCGTGGCCACCCCCAGCGTACGAAGTGGGGTACCTCACGATGAAGCCGGCCGCCTCCAAGCACATGCCGACATGCACCAAGTGGAAGCTCATATTCGACTCCAAAAAGATTTAATTGAAGAGTTGTGGGCGCGGAGGACTGCACGGCGTTAGTTTTTTTTTTGTAATTTTGTAATTTTTTTAATGTACCTTTTTTTAATTTAAATGAAATTATTGCATTTTCCCGTATCTGTGTCGTAAGTTGAATTCCGTATTTTGTGTGATTGTTATTTTTATAATTTTGTTTATTATGACTGGATTATGGCTGTGTTATTGGTTGTCCAGTTGCTTGTCCTGATGATGTGGCAGAAGGAGTTTTAGTGCTGATGATGTGGCAGGAGGAGTTTGTGACTGGGCTATGCCTGAGCTATTGCTATTGGAGATGGTATAACAGCGGATGTAAACAAAACACTCAGTCTTTACTGATTCGTATAACTGTAGAGTGTATATGTATTTCTACCTAATCTTAAAATATCTAAATTACGCTTACACCTCTATATTTTCTCCTTTTTATACTTTACTCCACAATTTAAAATAGAGACGTCACCACTCACCCATACACAAAATTATGAATTAATTAATATGATAAACTTCAATATAATTCTCCCATATTTGATTAATTCACAATTCAAATACAGTTGACCCTAAATCTGATGAATATACAGCTATTGTAAAAATAAAAAAATGCAACTATTGTATAGTTCCATCTTGACAATTGATTTAAAACTCCAATTTTAATTTTGATCAATGCATAACAATATAAAACTAAAATTAAATTAAATAAATCTTTCAGTTTATATTTAACACATGCATAACTAGTTTTTAGGATATTGTTGAGACACACAGCTAATTATTGGTGCAAATATTGTAATATATATGTATTAGGGGGTGATGAATTGCTAACTCATCATTTAATTGCTAACTACAACTAATTTAAGACCATAGAATTTTAGAAATCTTGTGGTCTAAAATTTGTCACGTGTAATTTTTATTTTTATTAATTAAATCGAAAAAGATAAAAAAAATATCACATTAGGGTTTTGGATGAAAATGTCAATATAGTGTTTTGAAAATATCAATATAATGCTTTGAGAATGTCGACACAATGCTTTGAGAATGTTAACACATTGTTTATATTGACATTCTACATGTATTATATTGACATATTTTATATACTGTGTTGACATTTGTTGCTGTACGAAAAAATTGAAATTTTTTAAAAAGAATTTTCAAATTTTGACATCGGAATATATGCAAGTGAGATCTCGTTAGAATTCTTATGAAATTATCTTTAATTTGATATATGTTGTGCGTAAACATAATTTAAATCGAGAAAGTTATATGCGTTTTAAAGTTATTAGATATTTTTCAAAAGTTATAACTAATTTATTGTAAATTGACCTTAATACTTTTATTGACATTTTTTGATGATCGTATTAACATTCAGAGGATGATAATCTAGGCTATTGATTTGAAGACCCTAATCCACCTCATATACATATATTATTAACTAATCATAGTATTTTTTTGATATTTTTTTTGGTCTCCACTGGCAAAAAGTGCCCCCAAATTTTAATATGTGACGTGCATATTCAAACGCTCAATGCACAACCACTAACGCGGTGTATGATAATTTTTTAATTGATTGTGATTTCATTACAATATAGTACTATGTTTTAGTATTATTTTCATGACGTGTCTTTTTTTTCAAGGACCATACATGAGACATTCAATAATTTTTTTTCATTTTTTCTATCATTTGCAAAAGAGTGAATCATGTAAATTGGTATTTGAACTTTAAAGTTTGTGCATTCACATTTTCTAGATTTGGAATATATCATGAGAAGACTCTGGATTTTGAGCTTTTTTTGCTCATCTTCATTTATTTTTGAACCGTTTCAGGCATATTTACACCATGAGAGCATCCGCAGCGGTGGCGGTTGGCGCCACCGCCGTCCGTGCCAGCGGCAAGGCGAAGGACCGCCACCGCTGCAACCGCGCCGCTGGCACGGCGCTGCTCGATGTATCGAGCACGTCCGTGCCAGCGGACGCACACGTGGCGGTCTCCCATTCGCCAACGGCATAGCCGTTGGTTTCAAACATTTTTTTAATTTTTTTTTAAAAAAATCGGATTTTTATTAAAAAAATCGATAAAAAATAAAAAAAAAAATTTTCACTTCCCCAAAAAATTATATCCGTTTATAACCGTTTTTCCCCACTTTTTAATTTTTTTTTTTATTTTTTTTACCCCAAAAATACACACTTTCATCTATAAATACCCCCAATTTCACTCCAAAAAATTCACACTTTCACTACACAATTCTCATCATCAATCTCTCATATCCATTTTCATCTTCCTCTCACACCCTACAACACCACTATGTCCGGTAACGACGACAACCCAAGCGGCTCTCACGGTTGGAACCCCGAATGGTTCGGTTCGCAACCGTTTCATAGTCCGGAAACGGAATATTCGGCCCCTCCTCTCACCCAAGATTCGGGCGTTCCGAGTGGCTACCGGCCATACCCAATCGACGATCAAGGTGCCTCCGATGGGCGCTACGGGTGGACACCGGAGCCTAGGCCTCGCGCCCCTTCCCAAATGCCGAATCCTCCATCTCGCGCCGGTGTCCGCACACCGTACTCACCGGCGGAGATGGAAAGATTGTTCAAGGCGTACTTGGAAATCTCCGAAGATGCGGTGGTTGGAACGAACCAATCCGGCGATCACTTTTGGTGGCGCGTCTCTAGCCGGTACAATGCACACCGGCCGCCGGGAACGATCGAGCGCAACGAGAGTATGGTGCGCAACTGCATCGGCCGAGCCAACGAAGAAATTGGCAAGTTCAACGGCTATTTCATCCAGGAGTCCCGGAATGCCGGGAGCGGCCGAAGCGAGGTCGACATCATCACTGCCTCGCTGAGCACCTACCAATCCATGAACGGTAAGTCGTTCAAATATCTTAACGTTTGGCAGGAGACGCGGACGCACCCGAAGTATAAGGGAGGCATAACATCCTCCTCTAGCGGCTCCTCCAAACGCTCACGGTCGGCATCCCTATCCGACGCCGGCGAAGAAGTGGCTAGCCAACTCGCCGAAGCTAACTTGGGTAGCCCCGATGCCCAACCAAGCGGTTCCCGACGCCGACCGCAAGGTAGGAAGAAGGCGGCGGCCGAACGACGTCGCGCCGCGACTCCATCTGCCCCTGCTCCCGAACCCGCACCCTATGTTCCACCTCCACCCCCGAACAACTCGTTGTGGGCCCTTTTGGCCCAACTCAATTTGGCCGATAGGTCAACTATGACCCCCACGCAACTTCAAACGCACGAGTCCATGATATTGGGTCTCCAAAAACAATTGGGGTTGGTGCCGCCGGATGCGTAGTCTTCCTCGGGTTATATTAGCCAATAATTATGTAATTTTTAATTTTTAGGAGTTTAATTATGTAATTTTTAATTTTTAGTATTTTAATTATGTAATTTTTAATTTTTAGGATTTTAATTATGTCTTTTTATTTTATTTGTAATTTGTTATTTTTATTGTGGTTTTTTTAATGAATTTTAGTATTATGAAAATGTTTTTGTGTAATTGAATTTTATATTAATTGTGCTCGTCCTTGCGGAAGAGCACAGTTGTGGGTGTTGTGCTCTTGCCAGAGAGCAGGCATGAATAGTACCGCCCGGGCCCACAACCGTGCCGCTGGCAAGAGCACAGTTGTGGATGCTCTGAAACTCTATATTCTACAATAAATTTAGTTTTTCATGTTCTAATCGAAAGTAAGAAAATAATTGAAAAATATTGAAACAAAACAAGATACACTTTTGGATGAAAGAATCTTGATTAGAGTCTGTATCTTTAACCTTGGGATGATTGAGATCTTCATTTTCTCAATCATATTCTCTCCGCTATTATTGTGTGAGAAGCTTCTGAAATTGGCAATGCCATATGTGACTCGGCAAGTGGCAATAAGAGCCAAATTGACTTGGCCAAGTGGAGTCCTCTGGAATCAATGACACTGATTGTGACTCAGACGAGTGGCTAAAAGAGCTACACTCACTCGGCCGAGTGAGTCCCTCTACAGTCTTTTTCCGTCCGATGTTCGTTCTTTTGTCACTTTATCCTGTTTTTACTTGTTATTTCAAACATTCTCAACAAACTCGTTAAATTCACCAATTGATAAATAATTGATTGACAACTCAGGGTTCGAGCTATAAAACCTGACAATAAACTCACCAAACTCTAAATCAAACCTATATTATGTAGGAGTTTATCAAATCTATTTAGGTGATTGCAGGATTAATTGATTTCATGTCAATTCAAATAATATGCATGTAATTCATGTAAAAAATTAAAAACCTAAATATGAATCCTAAGGAATATATAATTTACTATTATGATTCTTCAAAGAATCGATGATTGTTTGTGTTACTCCACATGACGTTTCTCAACCAGGAATTTTCTGATTTGTTCCCGAACTCGAAACATGATCTTTTGAGTGGACAAAACTGTTCACTCGCAAAGGACTAGATCTAAAAAAGAGACATAAAAATAGCTTGTAGGAGAAAACGTGAAGTGTGTGTTGTCATCTTCAAGAATAACAATTTAAGAGACAAATTTTTTTGTCTTCTGTCAAATCTCCTTATTATATAGTACTCCAGTGATGATAGACCGATATGTATTACTTGTTTGATCACCTTTTGTGCTTCAAACGGAACTAATTTGCATGAAAAGATTCAAAGATATCGCATGCTCAATATGTTATACTCCATCCGTACCCAATGAATATGCACTTTGAGTTCGGCATGCGTTTTAATGCAAAGTTGGTAAAGTAAGAGAGAGGTAGAGAGAAAAACAATTAAAGTATTGTTAGTGGAGAATGAGCTCCACCTTATTAAAGAGAAAATAGTTTCCAAAATTAGAAAGTTCATATTCTTGTGGGACAGGTTAAAAAGGTAATAGTGCATATTCTTGTGGTACAGAGGGAGTATATAAAGATTCAGAAATAAATTTTTTTGAGATGGCGTTGTTTCATAATTAGCAAGAGAGTCACTGTAAATTCATTGAGTGTTGTAGACAGATACTATAACTTTTAACAACATATCACTAAAATGTATCTAAGTTGTGAAATATAGTTTTACTTTTGCAAGACAGTAAGACATCGACTAAGAGACCTTTAGTGATGACCTGGCCACGATTCAGTTTATAATGCAGAAATACTAATGAAAAACTAACACAATGCGACACAAATATTCCAATATATGGAAAAAAAGGTTTACATATCCAAGCAACTCGAAACACATGTTTTAGAATAGTACTACATCCGTCTCTTAAAAATAGAAACTTTTAAAACATGAGTTTTAAAGCATAATTGTTAAGTAAGAAAGATATAGAAAGAAAAGGTGATTGAAATATTGTTAATGGAAAATGGATCTCACCTCATTAGAAAGAAAAAAGTTTCTATTTTTAAGAGACAAATCAAAATGAAAATAGTTTCTATTTTCAAAGGACAAATGTAGACTAGTATAGTAGTACTTTTATCTTAACAATCTCCAATTTATACTAAAAACATGCTTTCGAGTATGTTGCAAAACTCTCTTTACTTATACTAAAAGCAGTGTTAGGTCCTCGATGATTCTAACTCTCTTGATCCCTTCGGTTATATTTATTGCCCAGCATAGCCTATCCCAGCACAACCTATCCCAACTAATTACAGAATTACATATCAAGCTCTCATTTATACTCCCACCGTCTCCAGAGAGTATGAACTATTTCTTTTTTCGTCCGTTCCCGAAAAGTATGAACTTTCTAATGTTGAAAAGTTCAAACAACATATTACCCCTACACATCATTTTATTTACAACGTATACCATTATCATTAACAACTTATACCATTATAATAATATACACCTCACTCTCCTCTAACATTATTTCCACTACCCTTTCTCTCTCTCTCTTACTTTTCCCCTTATTTATTAAACTCGTGGTCGAACCCATTATTCATATTCTTTAGGGACGGAGGGAGTACTAAATAGTTAGTGCATAATTTCATTTTGATCACTATTGAGTTATTTGCTTAACTATTTTCCCCACAATTTGTCCGACCATAAATCATGCCCTTTTTATTATATATAGTGTATAATGGGGATAATAATTGAAATATTGGTTGAAATGGACCACTTTGAAAAAGAAAAAGTAAAAACATCCAAAATATCAACAAAAATATGATGGCAAATTGAAAGTGACAAATATGATATGGGTTAGCTTAAAAGTTATGCCACAAAATCTAATGGGCTTGCCTATTATAAAATTCATTTTATAAGCAAAGTTTGGATATCCAACACCCAAACATTACTCAGACAAAATCCTATCTTCTGCAGATGAAAGTGGTGCAAAGCAAACTTAATTTAATTAATCACTTATAATATAGTTAATCACTTAAACAAAAGATGTACAACTGCACCATCATCCACATCTATTGAAGGTGGCACCCAAATATCAGTAAATCATAGTAGTACTATTTGAGTTTAAACTTAAACAAAAAGATTGAATAATCCACGAGTTTAAGTTAAGCAAGAAAACAATTTTATTGGGTAATATGCACACAAAAGGGGGAATCTTAGAAAAACATGGAGGGTGTGATCCGACAAACTCTCCCGCAAAAGATCGATCTTATCCACAAAGCCGCCACGCCACCAAAGGATCAACATCAACATCAACATCAACATCAACATCAACATCAACATCAACATGCTCATATTTAACGATCCAAAGCACTCAGCACAATCCTAAACACAACATATCAGCAATTATGTTAGAATTAATTTCATTAATTATTTAATTATCACCATGCCATCCATGTATACGCAGTTGGTTTTTTTCTCCCTACAGAGCCCTGTGTAGTCATATTTATATAGTTGTGTAGTACTACATTCATTGATACTAATATCATGCCTACATTTGAGTTATCTCTCTAGTTAGATCTAACTAGTATATGTAGTAAAGATTGTATGTGTGATATACTCCTCTATAGTATATGAATCAGTAGTGATCTAACAAACACACATAACTACTAGTAGTAATTTTTAAAGGTTATATGAAAAGCATCCTTATACTAGTAACTAGAAACAGATCTAGTGCATATATAGTATAACTCAATAAATGGATACGATAATTCTCTTTTTTCGTAAAAAAGTACTCCTTCCGTCCCGCTTTAGCAGTCCTAGTCACTTTTGAGCACTCATTTTATAAAAATGATATAAATAGTTAAAGTAAAGTAAGAGAGAATAATGTAGAGAAGAGCTTCACTACATTGTTCTCTCTCTTACTTTACCATTTCTCCACTTTAACTATTTATTATCATTTTTACAAAACGAGTGCTCAAAAGTGACTATGACTGCTAAAGCAAGACGGAGGGAGTACTACAATACTACAATTAAATTTAAGTCCTAAACCCACTATAATATTTTTATTTTTATCACTCCCTTAAATCTTCATAATTGAGACATTTCCTTTGGCACAAATATTAAAAATATTAAAATTTAAATGAAGAAATAATAAAGTAAGAAAGATAATAAAATATGAGAGAAAATAGAATAGAAAAATTAAAATATGTTAATTATTAATACTCCCACCGTCCCAACCTAAGTGAGACGTATTCATTTTTTGGATGTCCCAACCCAAGTGACACATTTTTTTGGGATTTATTAACTCAACTCTCTACTACATTATTCTCTATTTTACTTTTTTACAACTTTATTCTCTCTCATACCTTCTTATTTTTTTGTGGACGGGGGAAGTATATTTTAATTCACTAAACTTCACTACTTAAATTTTTGTGCTAAAATAGAAAAGTCTCACTTAGGATGAAACAGAGGAAGTATTATACGGAGTACATTGAATCAACTCAATTATAGTGAAAAAATGACTCCCACCAAAGAAAGTACTACTCCATCCGTATTCAAAAAATAGAAACATTTGAAACAGCACAAATTTTAATGCACAATTGGTAAAGTAAGTTAAAAGAATTGGTAAAGTAAGAGAGAGGGAAAAAATGAGTAAAGTAAGAGAGAGGAAGAGAAAAAGTAGTGAAAATAGAGTTAGTGGATTGTGGAGTCCATGCCCTAGAATAGAAAGATTCTAAAGTTTCTATTTTTAAAGTTTCTATTTTTAAGGAACGACTCAAAATGGAAATAGTTGCTATTTTAAAAAAACGGAGGGAGTACTATCATATTCCTTCCGTTCATATATAAACTATTTTTATTGTGGTATGTCCTATAAAAATAGTTCACTTTTGTTTCTGTTAACTTCTTTTTCTAATGAGATAGATATCATTCTCAGCTAACATGAGTATTTATTAGTAGCTCTCTTGCTTAACAATTATGAATTAAAACCCATGCCGTCCTAAATATTTTTATTTTCATGGAGCGAAGGGAAGGGAGTATTCAAAATAAAGAACGTGGATTGAACTCTGAGGACTAATTAGCAATTAGCGATAACAATAATAGAAGGGCATACAAAAGTCAACCCACCAATCATAACCAGTTGGAGACTTGGCCACAGAGTTTTGCACAGCAGCAGTTGCCGATTTTCTCCTCGTCAACTTCTTAAAATTCCCCGCAGCCCCAGGGGTATTTGCTAAAATTACCCCAAAACAAACAAATATTAGAAAACAGCCCCAAAAGAAGAGCAGAAAATTTTCATGCAGGTATTTAATTTCTCTCTCTAGGTTAATCGACATCTAAAATTGAAGATCTCTTACGCGTAAAGGGCGAGGTCGGAGTGCTGGAGCACGACGGCGACGACGGAAGCGACGGCGAATCCACGGAAACTGTAAGATTACGATAATTATTAATTCCGCTTCCAGGAACGGGGATGCTCGGAGAAATCTTGTTAATCGGGGGCGGAGGCACCGGATCCGGCGGCGGTGCGGCGCTAGATCTGGCGGAGAAAGAGTTGTATTTGCGAAGTTTGCCGAGGCCGGAGTCCGGCGTTGGACCAGCTAGAGTTTCATCCCATAGTTTGTCGAGAAGTCCCATTATATTGGAGATATGATTCTAAAATAGCAGAAAATTTAGTTACTACTCTTTTACTTTTATTTTTCTTGTTGTTGTGTAAAATAGGATGGATGAAGATGTTTGCTAGACGATTTAGTTTTGGAAGAGATCTATCTGTGTGTTGAAGAGAAAGAAGATGAGATCAAAAGAGGTAAATAAAATTAAAATGGGAAATGAGTGAGACTGTGGAGTGGAGCTGGTGGTGTACAAGCCTTTATAGAGGACATGATAACATGGAGAGAGAGGGAGAGTAAAGTTAGGTGGATCTTATTTGGAAATTAGTAGTACTACCATTTAAATTATAGGACTCCCTCCTCGATCCCTCAGTGATATGTAGTTTTGATTGATAATGGGTTTTACTCCCTCCAACTCTAAAGAATATGCACTTTGAATTTAACACTGGTATTAATTCAAAATTGATAAAGTAATAGAGAGGTAGAGAAAAAAAATAAATAATGTAATATTGGTGAAGAATGAATCTCATTATTTTCAATTTTTCAATTTAGTTACTACTATTGCACTGCCCTGAGGGCCGCAGCGGCCGCCGGCGATTTTCAATTTTTTTCTTCTTCATTATTTCTATATATACACCCATTCCCTCTCATTATTTTCACATCACTCCAATATCGTGATATGCGAGGCGGTGTTGTTTGTGTGATGTTGATAATTCTCGTTGTATAATTTTCCCCTATTTGTAATACAACAAAGATTTGGTTTTAATTTCTTTTAATTAAATAATTTTTTTTTCAAATTTTTAGTCCTATAATTTTTATTCAATTTAAATTAAAATATGCCAACAATTAATTTAAATTAAATAAAAATGAGATTGGTGGCTGTGGACGCGTCCACTATTGAGCTGGACAAGTTTTTTGTGGCTGTGGACAAGTTTTTGTGGCTGGTGGAAGAGTTTTTTTGTGGCTGTGCCTTGGGCATGACCACCTATTGTGGACACTATAATTGATAAAATAAGAGAGAGATAAATAAAAAAGTAACTAAAGTATTGTCAGCGAATCAAACCTAGGATGAGTTTGGAGCAAGAAAAAGAAGTCTTTGCGGTGCAGAGAGCTTTACGCGACCAGGTAGATTTTGTCACGATAACCCATGTGAACGGGTGAGATTGCCACCAAATCCCACCATATATATCGGGTCATTTGTGAAATAATTGTCCGGAGAGTCTAATCCGACCGGGTGACTTTGCCACACTATCTTACCCGGCCGTGAATCACACAAAGTTTTTTAGAGATCCGTACCCGGCCGGATGACTTGTCACACTATCATACACGAACCCGACTGAGTAAGTCGCATAAAATTTTTAAGAGACCTCTACTCGATCGGGTGACTTCGTCAACATACAACAATTGCAGTCATGGGAGTTCACACACGAAAACTGATAAAACCGTAGAGAAGAATCTAAGAAATTTGAGGATTAAAAATGAATGATGTTATCTTAGAAATCTTCATCAACTCAAAGACGGGTCATCATCCACAACTCTAAATCTCTAGTTTCTTTAGTTTTGGTGCAATCGAGTTTCTATATCTAATATAGAGATCACATATTATGTTTTCTTCATTTTCCATATTATGTTTTCTTATATACCATGGATGAACTTAAAATTACTACTACAATTTATCAATCTGAAATATACATCAATGATCATAGTAGATATTCTATATCTAATATAGATCACATAAATAATTTCTTCATTTTCCAAATTATGTTTTCTTATATCCCATAGATACAATCATGATCTTTTAAATTACATGATGTCTAATCACAAATACTAATAAGATATCTCACCTAATCTATAATATCTTAAAGGTAACTTCCAAAACTATGATAATAATGCATAAATAAAGAGCTAAGTATTTGTTTCAGAGGCGTTCTTGATTACGACCATGACGATAAGAATTTATTAAACTGAATAATTACGTGATCAGAAAAATTAAAAAGATAAATGATCAAATTTATATAATAGGGGAAGTTGACCTTGTAGCTGGGCTCACCTTTTATTTGAAGTTGAACACGTCATCGGATAAGATAGATACCGAAAGCCACCTATTTTTGTTGTAGAAAATTCATTGCTGTAGGCCCCACTCCCAGTCACGTGATTGGGATGGTGCATCCCTTTTCTCTTTTTTTTTTCCAACAAAGTCTTGCCATGGCCCCAATACTACAATTTCATTTTAAATTTATTTTATTCTTTTCATCTCCAAATAACAGTAATACTATAATATTACTCTGTCTCATGATTCTTGAGATTTTTTTGGAACCAAATTTGTAAAAATTATGTTTAATGAATAAATGAAGATAAAATAAAATTAAAAAGAATAAAAAATAATAGTAAGAAATAAAATAAAGTAAGTGAGATTATATATTTTGTTTTTAGCCATAAATGAATACGACTCAAATAACTTGAGATAGTTCGAAATGGAACAAGTCTCAAGTAATTTGGGACGGATGAAGTATTATTTTGCTATTCTTTGTCTTACGAAACCAGATAAGTTTTTCTTTTTTATAAGCTGAGTTTTATTCTCCATTAATAATATTTAATTCATTTATTTTCTATCAATCTCGTATTTTATCAATTTCATATTAAAACATGTCGGTCTTTGTTTTTAGAGAAAGAAGTGAGTATGTAATTATGAATTACTACTAGTTTAAATAAAAGATTTCCCAATATGTGGTTGTGTAAAAATATCTATGTTGTGGAACTATACTTTCCCTACATATTGGAGTATAAACTGGCGAAAAGAAAACTAGGATATTAGGTAGAGTGGTCAAATTAGAAATCAACTTTGTCATAGCGGAGTTAACACAACAATTGAAAACTTATTTTTCTTAAAGACTAATCCGCCAAAATTGTGGCTGTCTATCAACTAGAATTTGACAACTCTATATATTTCTCATATTAGAAGTCGACTATACTTATGTCCTACTCGACTATTTTGTGGATAAGGATTGCTAGATTTTTTTTTATTGTGTGCTTTTATAGTAAATCAGAATAATAAAAAATGAGTTTGCAAAATTACTTTCTATATATGGCTCGTAGTAAACTTGCAATAGTAATTTATTTTGTGGTACAATGCGCTCTAGTTTATCGTTTCTATTTTGGATGTGTGCCGATTCTATTAGTGTAATTTATAGTAGTAAGAATGTAGCCAGGACGGAACCAGGAATTCATAGTAGAAGGGGCAAATATATACGTGGAGAATTTTTAAGAATTGAAAAAGTGACAATTAGTGAAAAACTTAAATATAGTACATATATATGTGCAGTGAAAAACTTAAATGTACCGTACGTGCAATACAATGACAGTTAGTAATTGAAGAAACTTGTTCAATATTAAATCCATAATTTTGATACTATAATACTCCCTCCGTCCCCGATTAATTGTCACTCTTTGACCGGACACGAGTTTTAAGAAATATAAAGAAAAGTTAGTTGAAAAAGTTAGTGGAATATGAGACTCACTTTTTTATATTGATTTTATAATAAAATGTGAGTGAAGCGAGTTAGTGGAATGTGCTATTTACCATTTATGATAAAAATGAAGAGTGACAATTATTGAGGGACGAACCGAAATGGAAAAGAGTGACAATTAATCGGGGACGAGGGGAGTATAATGTACACTACTTTTGCAAAAAAGGTTGAAATCCCAACCCCAAGAGACCCTCATAAGCCGGTCCGATAATATTGTGAGAGGTAATATGTAGTGATCGCTAAGAGGGAGGGCCGTAATCCTACTAGTGTTAGTCTGTTACGTTCTCTATGAGTGAGTACCGTCTCCACTCAAATTAAACATTAACTAATTGGGCTTGGCTAATATTCTAAGAGATGGAGTATTATATATGGGCTATTTGATGAACTTACAACCTAAAATTATACTATGGACTAAGGTCCAACCTTAAAAACCCACATATATGCTCTTTGGGTACATAAATAAATATACTCTTGTAAAAGAATGGGATAGAATATATACTAGTCCATTCTCTTAGAAAAATAGCTTAACAAAGGAGCCTTTGTTGGGATTGGCACTAAAAGATACTCCCTCCGTCCACCATAAGCGAAATACTTCTTTTAAGCATTTATTTAAAAAATAAATAAGTAATTTACTCTTCCACATTATAGTTAAGAAAGATATGTGAGAATTAGGCGAAAAAACCATGCAAGACAGATGCTACAATTGGGGAGAAGCACAAGCCACCATCGAACATTTGTAGATTCCTTTAGAATTGGTATCAGTTATAATTATCTGGTAAATTTCTAGTGTGTTGTATGCATGTGTGAAATTTAATTGTTGATTCTGTGTAGATAAATTTTACTTCGTTTATCTTAGATTGTTGAAAATCAAGATTGGAGCAAGATCAAAACGATTCAAGAATACGAGGATATAACGTGGTTCGGCGCAAGCCTACGTCCACGGACAAAATGAGAAGGAATTCATTGATGATCAACTACGGATACAATGAAGAAGAACACTCTCATATCGAATACAAACGGGAACTATGAACACTCATATTCTCTCCCTCAATCTCGCTCGAAACACGACCCTGTTTCGAGAGCACATAGCACAGATTGCAATTGTATTCTCTCTGATATGAAGCTACTCTCTCACACTTGCTAAGCTCGTTGCACACACATATATATAGAAGATGTTGATCAATGTAACTGATCAACTGTCAGTCGCATTCCCATGCAGCTGCTACCTCCACGCTCCATGCACCCGAGCTCATTGTTGTTCCGAGTAACCGCTTCTTGATAACTATCAATCGGTTGTAACCGCCGTCAACCACTAACCGCTACTTTGATCACTCTTGAATTCTTGGAGTGTTTTAATAGCTCAAAATATCCTAACAATCCTCCACCTTTTGAGATGATTCAAACACTTCCCTTCTCTCTTCTATGACCTTTGTCCGACCACCCCTTCCTTTGATCATCTTCGAATCAAATTCACCAAGTTCAATCAACATTTGAACTTTGTCGATCCCATGTTGATCCCATTATTGCTCAGCGTCAATCTTGACTATTCTTGTCAGTATACAATTATTCTGACTCCGAGAATCATCTCTAGATTCTCCTCCATCACTTCCTTGATCAGCTACAACGCCTCCACCGGACGATAAAGCCTCCACCTCTCCTGAATCTTCCCCGTTGAGAATTGGAGTTGTTGATCCCTAGAGATATGACACATCTCTCATGAGTGATATCTGAATTTCTGTCAAGATTTATGCCACCTTCATCGTTGAGGATCACTGCCTGGACCGCAGCGCCATATACCACAGCCTCATCGGTTTGATACTTTTGCAGAGCTGCTGCACCCTTTGGGATTCTCTTTGAACCGCTAACGAGCACGACATCGTCGATGCTGCTCTTATGCTTCTTCGCATCCCTCAAACACTTCTCCATTGGTGAAGTCGGGATTAGCGTCGCCATTACGCCTCCTCATCCTTTCCCAGCTATTCGTCGGCAATGTACTCATGCAAATGAATGCCGTATGTAAAGATGGGAGGTCTGCACGCAAGGTGTTCGATGAAATTCCTCTCTCGTTTAAAGACGCCGCGGCGCTAGATGCGCTCACCGTGTTCGTTTCGATGCGGAGAGAGGGCGTCCCGATCTACCACATCGCGATGGTTTCGTTGTTGGGGACTTGCACGAAGGTGAGGAACATTGTGTTCGGGATTCAAGGGCATGCTTGTATGATGAAGATGGTGTTCCACGAAATGCCTCAGAGAAATGTCGTTTCTTGGACTGTGCTTTTGTGGGGTGTGTTGAAATGGGAAGGGCTGGAGAGAGGGATGAAACTGTTTGATGAAATGCCGGAGAGGAATGTGCTTTTGTGGGTTGTGTTTTAATAGCTCAAAATATCCTAACAATCCTCCACCTTTTGAGATGATAAAACACTCCAATGCATCAACGAGTGATCAACGAAGGTAGTTGGAAGATTGCAACAGAAAGTTCAGTTGCAGATTAGTTACAACAGTCTTGCAGTTAATTGAAACTGATCGAGCTCTTCCTATAAGTATTGCTGCAAGCCGCAGATCATCGTGAGAGAGAGAAGAATCTCTAGATTATGTGGGAACGGGAGGGAGAGAGCAGCTCCATATCGGGGAGAATACAATTGCAATATGTGTTATGTGCTCTGACAAACACAGATTTTGCATATTTTTAAGGACTAGATTTGACTTGTTTTAAATGTCAATCATGCAAATTAAGTTCTTAAATTGTATATGTTATACATTTGGTATTTTTGACGTGTTTGTTGATAAATGATAGAAAAAGGTGAAAAAAGGCCAAAGTGCAGCAGCCTCTGTTCAAGCCCATTCTGGAAGCGATTTTGAAGTCCAATCAGTTCCTACTAGATACCAGTCTCTTCGTCTTCGAAAGACCTTCGCGTGGATACCTTAAACATCTAAATCGGAGTTCTGTGGAGAAAGTTATGGCCATTTTACAAACATCGCGCAGTGCAGTCAAAATCTGACGGAAATTAGGCGAAAATTCACGGAAGAAAAGAAATTATTATATTGTGAAGCCAAATCTCTCCTATTTCTTGTAGGGCACGAAATTTATCAAAAATAAACCTTTTTACAGCTTATAAATACCTCTGAACCTAATTCATAATCTTTATCTCAGAGCCTCCAATCATTCTCCATCTCTACACCTCTTTCCATTCCATAATACACACATAATTCATCCATCTTCCATTGGAGCGGAGCTCTGCAGATCCAGTCAAGAGAAGACTTAATATTGAAGATTCAACCTTGGGTTTTATCGATTTCTTTCATGTCTCGTCCTTTAATTGTAGTTTTTACTTGTCTATGAGTAGAACATCTTTTGTAGAATTTTTGGTATAGATATTCGATTGAATTTCCTTGTTAGCTCTGGCAGTTATTTGATTTATCTGGTGCTTTCTATGTTCAATTGATTAGCTACCTCTTGAATACATGTTAGAGTTGATTAGAGTACCCGGGAGACGAAATAATTGACTTGGAAAAAGAGATAATTCACACCTTAATTCAATAGAACTCGGGAGAGTTGAGGTTTTGAGTGAGGTCTTTGATCGTATATGCTTTTAGGAGTTAGGGGTTTAAGGGTTAGAAGGGGACTTCAATCCTATCACCTAATCTACAGGTTTCTCACCTCGGGAGGGGGTTTAATCTATAATTGTGATCGACTTAATAGCTCTGGAGACCGTAATTCAAGGAAGTCGATTGTGTTTTTTGATCCTAAAATTCTACATTCTTAAGCCTGCTTTGTATTATTTCTTTTTATGTTTTCCATTTTTTTGTTTATTTCTTTCAATCTAGTTTAATTAATCAACCCAAAAATTACGTGTCTCTAGATAGTATATGACGCTTAGTATATGGTAGTCAGTTGCAATCTTATTCCCTGTGTTCGATATCCGGTACTGACCTTTAGCTATACTAGATCTACCATGTATGCTTGCAGGTATTTTTAGTGCTAATAAATAGTGCATCAAGTTTTTGGCGCCGTTGCCGGGGAATATTATTGCTTTAAGCTAATATTGTAGAACGGTTGATAATACTAATTTGGAGTGTAATATTTTGTATAGTTTTGTTTTAATTGTTTTTATTTTATTTGTTTGCAAGGAGCACGAAGCACAACAGTGGATTACTCTGCGCTCCTATGGAAGATGCAATTATCTGCTACAACATTTGAATATACTCCGTAGAGTGTGGGTGAGATATAAAATATGTTTGCTCTCTTGTTTTTGTTATTTTTTACCGTTGGTTTTCTCCTCCGTAGAGCTTAAGTTAAATAAAATAAAAATAAAATAAAAAATTCTTTTCTTAAAATTTTTTTTTCTATTCCCGTTTGAATTTTTCCTTTTTTTTTACTTCTTATTCTTCGTTTTTTTTCTTAAAGAAAATCTTTAAAAAAGAGAAAAACTAGAACCTCCTTCCCTCTATTTTTATTTTATTTTCTCCACGTAAATCACCCACACACACTTCAAATTCACATCACTTAAGCAAATTCTTTGTACTCTACCAATTATTCATGTGCTTAGCTGTCAATCAACACAAGGTATGTTCTCTTTTAATTTCTGAGCTATGATCTTGAATTCTTTCATTGAATGACTTTGTTGTTGATATATATATTGGGAGTTTGGATAGGAGTTTGATGAGTGACGATTTAATTTGGATTTATTTTTGGTGAATTTGTGAGTTTTGGATATTTGCAAGAAATAGTTGTTGGGTGTGCTTGGGTATGTTTGGTCTTTGGTGGATGAAAATTAAATATCACTTTGGCTTGATTGTTGACACACATAGTTCATGTTCATAGCATTGCGAGGCTATTTTATCTTGCATGAATTGTGTTTTTAGGAGCTTAAATTGTTTTGCGTGATCTTGGTCTATTGTTGAAAATTTTTGCAATTAATTGGGGGATAGAGAATATTACGGGGGATGAAAAATGATCATGTTAAGGTAGATAATTTGATTTGCATATTTTATGCCTTGATATGATTAAAGTTTAGGGGATTGCCACATGTTATGCATTGTACTCTACTATAATTTTCTTCATTCTATGCTCACATTGCGAAATTGTAGGTACATTAGGCATCCCAAAGAAAATCCCGAGAATGGGGGATATTTTATGAGCCTCAAAGAACGTCAAGCTAAAGACGTTAACCAAGCGCTTGTTGGGAGGCAACCCAATATTGGTATTTTTTTTATTAAGTTTGATTTGTTTTCTTAGTTTACTCACCTCTGCACAGACTTTGCAAACTTATTCTTAACGTAGTTTTGAATAAGTTTGGGGGATGAAGTGGTGGACCGTGAGTTTAGTAGTTTTTGCTTATTTTTGTTAGTTTTTTTTAATAATCCCGAGGTGAATCTTGTCATGACCATAACATAGAAAATTTAGAAATACTCATGTTTAGGAACATCAGACTGAGTTGCCTATGATTAAAAGTTCGTTTATGTGTTGATTGAGTTGACTTGATGCATTGATTTGAAGGTTTAGCGAAAATGTGCATAAATAATTAATTGTTTGTTTGCCTTGAATCTTGCTTATACCTTGTGAGACTTGAGCTATAAATTTATTTCTTGTGTGATTTATCTGTATTCATGCATTTGTTTCTAAAACTTGCTCCTAGTCTGCTTAAGTCTGCAAAGTGTTTAGATGATAAAAGAGGACGTTAGGCCATCCTTCTTAGCTACTTTATATATCCAAATTATTGACCTTACTCAAAATATTTTTCCCTAGCTAGCCATTTTGAGCCTTTAAAGCCTTTTTCTTTGGAAGCTAAATAAAGGGGGAATATTCATACACTCTTGGAGAAAGTTCATATCTTATGGAAAAGAGTTGGAGAGATAAGGTAGAAAGAAAAGTAGTGTGCTTACTTGTGAAAAGTGCATAGACATTTGTGATTTGAATGAGATAATTGGTTGTGCATAGAAAGAAAAAAAATGTACAAAAGAAAAAAAATGAAAAGAAAAAAAAATCAAAGGAATTTGGGAAGTGAGAAGAAATTTAGACAAAGTCTAGAATTTACTGAGATTCGAATTGTTGGTGCAGTGCTATGTTTGATGTAGTAGAAATTGATCACTTTTGCAATGTCTGGGATTAGTCACGTTTTAGCCATATTTCCTCACCTTACCAAAGAGCCTACATTATAACTGAAAATAAAAACCTTTCGGATTTTTTATTTTAATCACATAAAGTAGAGGAGTGATTAGACATCGAGCAAGCCTATGGTAAACTTTGCATGTTGCATGATCTGAGAGCATATATTCTTTACCTTATACACTTTGAGAGTGAGTGATAAACACATTCTAAACACTTGTGAGCGCATATACTTCAAGGTGATCAACGAGCTAGTAATGAAAATGCACTAATAAGTTTTGCTTGATTTGATTTGTATTCTTGTCAAACTCTTCATTTCTTGTTACAATTTTTGAGGCAACTATGAAGTCTAGTTCTTAGCATCCGTGTTTCTTTAGTAGTTTTTCTCTTGTTTTGTTTGAGGACAAACAAATAATTAAGTTTGGGGGAGTTGACAAACATAGATTTTGCATATTTTTAAGGACTAGATTTGACTTGTTTTAAATATCAATCATGCAAATTATGTTCTTAAATTGCCTATGTTATACATTTGGTATTTTTGACGTGTTTGTTGATAACTGATAGAAAAAGATAGAAAAAAGTGAAAAAAGGCCAAAGTGCAGCAGCCTCTGTTCGAGCCCATTCTGGAAGCGATTTTGAAGTCCAATCAGTTCCTACTAGATACCAGTCTCTTCGTCTTCGAAAGACCTTCGCGTGGATACCTTAAACATCTAAATCGGAGTTCTGTGGAGAAAGTTATGGCCATTTTACAAACATCGCGCAGTGCAGTCAAAATCTGGCGGAAATTAGGCGGAAATTCACGGAAGAAAAGAAATTATTATATTGTGAAGCCAAATCTCTCCAATTTCTTGTAGGGCACGAAATTTATCAAAAATAAACCTTTTTCCAGCTTATAAATACCTCTGAACCTAATTCATAATCTTTATCTCAGAGCCTCCAATCCTTCTCCATCTCTACACCTCTTTCCATTCCATAATACACACATAATTCATCCATCTTCCATTGGAGCAGAGCTCTGCAGATCCAGGCAAGAGAAGACTGAAGATTGAATATTCAACCTTGGGTTTTATCAATTTCTTTCATGTCTCGTACTTTAATTGTAGTTTTTACTTGTCTATGAGTAGAACATCTTTTGTAGAATATTTGGTATAGATATTCGATTGATTTTCCTTGTTAGCTCTTGCAGTTATTTATTTATCTGGTGCTTTCTATGTTCAATTGATTAGCTACCTCTTGAATACATGTTAGAGTTGATTAGAGTACTCGGGAGATGAAATAATTGACTTGGAAAAAGGGATAATTCACACCTTAATTCAATAGAACTCGAGAGAGTTGAGGTTTTGAGTGGGGTTTTTGATCGTATATGCTTTTAGGAGTTAGGGGTTTAAGGTTTAGAAGGGGACTTCAATCCTATCACCTAATCTACAGGTTTCTCACCTCAGGAGGGGGTTTAATCTATAATTGTGATCGACATAATAGCTCTGGAGACCGTAATTCAAGGAAGTCGATTGTGTTTTTGGATCCTAAAATTCTACATTCTTAAGCCTGCTTTGTATTATTTCTTTTTATATTTTCCATTTTTTTTGTTTATTTCTTTCAATCTAGTTTAATTAATCAACCCAAAAATTACGTGTCTCTAGATAGTATATGACGCTTAGTATATGGTAGTCAGTTGCAATCTTATTCCATGTGTTCGATATCCGGTACTGACCTTTAGCTATACTAGATCTATCATGTATGCTTGCAGGTATTTTTAGTGCTAATAAATAGTGCATCATGCTCTCGAAACCAGGTCGTGTTTCGAGTGAGATTGAGGGAGAGAAAATGAGTGTTCATAGTTCCCGTTTGTATTCGATATGAGAGTGTTCTTCTACATTGTATCCATAGTTGATCATCAATGAATTCCTTCTCATTTTGTCCCTGGACGTAGGCTTACGCCGAACCACGTTATATCCTCGTGTTCTTGAATCGTTTTGTTCTTGCTCCGATCCTGATTCGTTACATAGATAAATTTGGACAAAGGTGATAAACAGATTTTACACTTAGGATTTGAATTGATTTAAAATTGCATGAATTTAGACCTTGTGAAAATTGAGCTTAATATTTATTCATACAATGATTTGTACATATTTTCAGAACTTGCACCTAGCCTGTCAAATCTACATAGTAATCTTAATAATAGAAGATGATGTTAGGTCATCATTATTAGCCACTTTATATCTTTATTTGACAATTTTCTCATAAATTTCCTAGCAAGTCATATTGATTTTGCAATGATTTTACCGACCCTTCTCCTCCAGTTTCGACGAATGATTTCTTCAAAATAATCATATACTACTAGCTCATTTAATTTTGATCTACACCAGACGGATAGTAAAACATCATTTCTTAATAAAGATATTAGCTGAAACAATTTATATGGTGCAACTTAAAAACTGTGTATGGACTATGGCGACCTAATGAGAATGACATGAAAACTAAACGAATTCATATATGGTTTTAAACAATTACTATCTTTAGGGCAAGTTTGATAGCATATGTAGGATATAGTAAGAAATGTTGTCTCTCTTTTAGTTTCAAACGAATACTATTGATGAATCTATGTATTTTAAGTTCAGTGAGAGCGAATTTATCTCTAGTTCTATTAAGGGCATCCACAATGGGACGCCCAATAGCACGCCCGACGCGTGCCATCGTCCGCCCCATTGTGGGTGCCCGCCATCTTCCGCGCCCAACGCCCACGCCCGATGCATTGTCCGCGGTTGAAGCGCGGACGATGGCCTATCGTCCGCGCCATTGTGGGCTCGGCGGACGATGGGCGCGGACAATAGGCCATCCTCCGCGCCATCGGGCGCCCCATTGCGGGATCGGTGGACGATGGTCGCGGACGATGCCACACGTTTTTTATTTTTTTTTCTATTTAAACCTCGTTTCTCATTCACTTGTTCATACGAACATCTCGTCTATCTTGTTTCGCTCCTCTCTCACATTTCTACCTATCTCACATACCAAAATGAACTACGGAGATGACACCACTAGTTCTAGCTCCTCGGAGTCGGGTAGTTCGCACTCGGAGACCTCGACAGCCTTAGATGCAGCCGTTGAAGAGGCCATGGTGGAATGCTTACTCGAACTGCAGCGCGAGGAGGCGGCGGCGGCGGCGGAGCAGATCCGCAGGCCTATTTGACGTCGGACGTCTGTCCGATGCGACCACGCGGCAGCTCACCAACGTCTGGTTGAAGACTATTTTGCCGATCAACCACGGCGGGGACCGACTGTTTTCCGCGGGCGGTTTAGAATGCCGCGTTACCTATTTCTCAGCATTGTCCGGACGTTGTCGTCACGTGATGAATACTTCACGTATCGGGAAGACGACATCGGCAGACCAGGCCTTACACCGTTGCAAAGTGCACGGCTGCACTCCGTCAGTTGGCCTACGGCACCACGGCGGACATTTTCGACGAGTACCTCCACGTCGGGGAGACAACAGGCCGGGAGTGCTTGAAGAGATTTTGTAGGAGAGTTGTGGAGGCCTACGACGACACATATTTGTGCAAGCCGACTGCCGCTGATTGCCTGGGCCTGATGAAGATGCACGAGACGGCGCACGACTTTCCTGGGATGCTAGGGAGCATCGACTGTATGCACTGGGAGTGGAAGAATTATCCGACGGCGTGGAGAGGCCAATTCACTAGTGGATACAAGGGCAGCCACCCGACTTTGATCCTCGAAGCCGTCGCTGACCATCGGCTCTGGATCTGGCATGCGTACTTCGGCATAGCCGGGTCGAACAATGACATCAACGTCCTCAACTCCTCCACCCTCTTCGCCGAGCAATGCAACGGCAACGGCCCGACCATCGAGTTCACTGCCAACAGGCGCCGATACCACATGGGGTACTACTTGGCCGATGGCATATACCCACGGTGGCCTGTTTTTCTGAAGACGATTAGCTGCCCAATGGGTGAGAAGAGGGTTTTATTTGCGCAAAAGCAGGAATCGGCGCGGAAGGATGTCGAGCGGGCATTTGGTGTGCTCCGATCAAGGTGGGCCGTTGTGAGAGGGCCGGCTCGTCTTTGGTTTAAGGAAATCATCACCGATGTCATGTATGCGTGCATTATCATGCACAACATGATAGTCGAGCATGAAGGTGAGAGCATCACCCAGTGGAACGATGATGACTGTGCATCTAGTTCGTCCAGCACGGCGACCGAGCCCCCCGCTAGAGGATTGCCGTCGAGCTTCGACGAGGTTCTATCTAGACAGGCCTCAATGCGCAACCAACAAGACCATGCGCAACTCATGAACGACATGATTGAAGAAGTGTGGGTCCGTAACCGCCGTCGTTGAGTTTGCGTATTTTTTTTAATTCGTATTGTAATGTATTAATTTTTATATATGAAATGAAGTTTTTTCCCAATTTTTTGTCATTTAAATATTCAAATAAAATAAAATGCATATGGCGCGCCTTAGGGCGCCCCATTGCAGGTGGGGGTAGGAGGATAAAACTGCTGACGGGGTGCACCTTAGGGCGCCCCATTGTGGATGCCCTAATTGAGTGATATTCTTCTTGGTTGCAACAATATAGATTTATTACATGATACCAATAAATTTCCTCATTAAAATTTAAATTGAAGATTCGGATGACGTTTCATCTGTATTACTACAATAGAAATACATCAGGGTCGTTCCTTAGATGAACTTGGATTATCACAAAAGATCATATGTGGATAAAGTGTTGGCAATATTTAAAATGATAGATTGTATTTATGCTAATCGGAGGGACTATATCTTGGAAGAGTGTTAAACAGAGATTGATAGCCCACCTGGCCACCTCTACAGTAAAAGCAAAATTCATAGATTCTTTTGTGGAATTACAACATGGAGTATGTTTGCGAAACATTGTTCAATAACCGAAGTTTATGGATAATATAAAATGATCAGTCAAGGTATATTCTTAACAATGATTTATTGACATCTTAGTTAAGTGAATCATAAAAGAATTGTTCTTCTTAAAAAAAATTTAACCTTGTGGTTGATTTTTTTAACTTATATTTTCCATTTATTAAATATGTGATTAAGTTTCAAGAAAAAAATCTTCATTCATCTCTAAAAAATAGATAAATTGTAAATGATACGAGTTTTAATATGCAATTGGTAAAGTAAGAGAGAAATGAGAAAAAATAACAGAGAAAAAAAGGAGTGGAATGAGTATTAGTGGATTATGGGGTTCACATTATAAATGATGTATAAAATTATTATTTGTTGAAAAACTTTTCATACTTAGACTTTGTTTAATTTTAAGGGAAGACCCAAATTGGTAAAACTAGTCTATTTTTAGGGGCCAGATGAGGTATTATTTAACTAGGAGTTATAAGAGGTAATAAATTGATTTTTATGCTCTTATTATTTCAACTTGTTAGTTAAGATATCTCTTGCATGATTTTTTTGCAGTTCAAATTTTTGAAACATAATTTTTCCAAGGACTATTTATCAAAGTTTACTCTTTATTTTTATTAATCGAATTCAACATATATGACTTACGTAACGTGAATAACTACTTTTGATTCCAATATTTTCGACTTTCAACCAAACTAAGTAGACATGAAAAGATACTAAATGCAAACAGCATAAAAAAAAATGAAGAAAGCTTGAACATCATTACATATGAAAACATGTTTCCATACACAAATACAAGCGGAAAAAAAGAAGAAATACGAAGCACAAAATCAAGTAACAATATATGCCAAGAGGCACAGCACATTCCCAGCTTCAAATCCAATTTCGATTTGTTGAGTATACATATGTAGGATTAGCCAATTGTTAGAGCTTAGAGTTGCAGCATATCTACGCAGATATGCCTCTAGACGAGACATCGTGGCCAGTCGAGACCTTCTGCTTCTGCCCATCCCGCCTGCTGCTACCTCTCGCCATTGTTTCTCCGTCTGCATTTTGCTGGTGCTCCGCCTGTCTTATGCAGAATCCCTCAAGTTGGGTGGATTCGGTGGTGAACTTTCGAGAGCTCATCTCGGAGCAGTTTCTCTTGTTCGAGGTGCTTGATGCCTCACTGGACGAGGCACGCGTGTTTGCACGAGAAGAAGAGTCCGAGACATCGGTGTCACTCTGGAATATCTCATGAAATAGAACTTGCAGATCTTCAAAACTCTCATTTCTTTCCTGTTAAACCATATAATCCCACAACTTAGTTGATGGCTTGATGAATTGATTCAATGAAAAAGAACTCACATTTGGCTTATTTTGGTTCATCATTACTGCCATTTCACTCAAGAAATCACCCATGCCCTGCATAATATCCCAAATCTAAAATCAAATTTTACACAAATGAATGAAAAGCAATTCATTTCAATTGACACAAGTAATAGAAAATGCCCCCTATTTATCTTGATGTCTACTAACTAAGAAAGAAAATACAACAAAAAAACTCAAGTGTGCCTTGAATAAGAGAGGAAGTGAAATGCTTAATTACAACTCACATCTTCATCATCATCGTCATCGCTGTTATAGATGCCTACATCGTACAGAAACCTTTTGTTCGCATCCGAAAGAACTAAGAACATAAAAATTCTCGTGAGTCGAATCATCATACAAGCAAACCTGCTGCACTTGCCACTCTCAGCAAATAATCAACAACAAATCACAATTCAAAACACCAAACATCCTAGAGCAACATTTCTACAATAGCCAATCTATGTATTAGTGAAGAGTAATGAATAATTCATCCCCAAATTTTCTTCTTTTCTCCATCATCCACACAATTTATCCATCAAAACACATTTTCTAGCAATCAAGTCAAGTAAAATGAAGCTCCAAATACCTGAATATGCTTGCTGAATATCTTGGAATTTTTTCTTAGCCTCTTCCACAAACTTTTGATTTGCAGAAGCACTGCAACGATCCGGATGCCATTTCTACCATTAATGAAAAACAAACACAACTCAATTCATCAACATCTATACAACTTCCCATCTCTTATTCAAGCAAAAGAGAATTTAACATGATCTTCACAATTCATATCACAATGATTCAACGGCATCCAAAGAATCAATCTTTTCAATTAAGTTTCAAGAAAAGTTGCAAATAATCATAGAAATAAAACAAAATTTGAAAATGACAAATTCTAACCAATGCAAGTTTCTTGTAGGCATTTCTCAGTTCAGCTGGCGTGCATTCTTTCTTCAGCCCCATCACACCATAGAAATCACAGTTTCTCTCTTCCCCAGCTGCCATTTCTCAGTGTATTCTCTCAAAAATTCAATCTTGTCGACAAATTTCAGGAATCAGGATTTCAATCACCTCAAAACCAGCCAATCCTTTTCACACGAATAAATAAATATCCGACACGCTGCTAAATGGAGTACTATTCAACAAAGGCTGCAAGATTACAACGCCACGAAACCTCAGCATTTTTTTTGAGAGGGAGATCGCTCTATGCTTAGAAGCCTCTGGAAAGATTAATTTTCGCAATTATTTATATATATGCGTGCAATGGATTACACCATCCGCAAAGCTGTCTCTTATCCGTCTCTAGATTCTTAATAGCATCCACAATAGTTTTCGCTCAGGCATAGCCCAGCCACAAACTCCTCCTGCCACATCATCAGCACTAAAAATCCTCATGCCACATCATCAGGACAAGCAAATAGCCCACCAATAGCCTAGCCACATCACTCCTAATTATATAAAACAAATAATAATTGACAATCACACAAAATACGGAATTAAATTTACGACACAAATACGAGAAAATTCAATAATAATATTAAAATTTTAAAAAGTACATTAATTAAAAAAACACACTTCATTAAAATTAAAATAACATTACAACATCCTCATTAATGAGTTTGTCCCACATCGAAAGTGGAACATAAAACATTCAAGGATGTCTCTATAAAAGAGAAACAATCAAGAATGATTTTGTCCCACATCGAAAGTGGAACATAAAACATTCAAGGATGTCTCTATAAAAGAGAAACAACCAAGAATGAGTTTGTCCCACATCGAAAGTGGAACATAAAACAATCAAGGATGTCTATATAAAAGAGAAACAACCAAGAATGAGTTTGTCCCACATCGAAAGTGGAACATAAAACATTCACGGATATCTCTACAAAAGAGAAACAACCAATAATGAGTTTGTCCTACATTAAAAGTGGAACATAAAACATTCAAGGATGTCTCTATAAAAGAGAAACAACCAAGAATAAGTTTGTCCCACATCGAAAGTGGAACATAAAACATTCAAGGATGTCTCTATAAAAGAGAAACAACCAAGAATGAGTTTGTCCCACATCGAAAGTGGAACATAAAACATTCAAGGATATCTCTATAAAAGAAACAACCAAGAATGAGTTTGTCCCACATTAAAAGTGAAACATAAAACATTCAAGGATGTCTCTATAAAAGAGAAACAACCAAGAATGAGTTTCATAAAAAAAACATTAAATAAAAAAATTAAAAAATCCGCTGGACGATGTGCTCGGCGATCCGGACCCTGCAATGGCGCAGAGCGGATCGCCGAGCGCCCATATATCACCTAGCGCTAGGCGATTTTTTTTTCGGAAAACCGCTAGGCGGTTGCAATGGTTCGCCGAGCGCACCGCCTAGCGCCGAGGCTCGGCTAGGCGGTGCGCTAGGCGCCATTGTGGATGCTCTAACTATTCATGGGCCCCACTGTCCTTTTCACTCCATCTTTTAACTAAGAGACAGCACATGCATCTCTCCATCTCTTAAGCATCTCATCCCTTAACTATTCATTCAATTTCATTTTTTTATTTCCAACAAATTCAATTAATAAAAACACACTTCATTAAATAAAATAAAATTACAATTTAAAATCCTAAAAAAAAACTACATAATTAAAAAAAATACATAATTAAAATAAAAAAAATTACACACTTAAAAACTACTCCGCCGACGAATCATCCCCCGAAGGCGGTGGCGGTGCACCCAAGCCACTTGTAGGTGGAATACCAATTTGTCTTGCCATATACTCAATTTCGGCAAGATGGGCTTGATATTGGGGAGGCGTCATGCAGGAAGTGTCAGCCATCGTGGCAGTCAAGTACATGGACAATAGGGTGTTTGAGCCCGAGACCGAGCTCGTCTGGCTTGATTCGTCTCGGCCCCTCCTCCCTCTAGCTGCCTTCGCCGCCTTGGTCCCTTGCGGCCGACGGTGCCCACTGGAGGAGCCCCCTGCTTCGGTGGCCGTACCCTCAACCTCTTGTGACGCGTTGCTTGACCCGCCCTCACTGGACGAGTATTGGCCACCCGCCGTGTGCTTCGTACTTTTCGAGCTCGAGCCTGTGCTGGACTGGACACCGCCAGCCCACCTTTCAACGTCTTTTACCGCCTCCCAAACATCGACATGTTTGAATTCTTTGTCGTTGTCGTCAAAAAAGACTCGCATAGCTGCTCTCAGAATGTCGGCTCCACTGGCTCCGCTTTGGTAATTCGCCGCTTCATTCTTGTAGATCCCGCAAAATTTTTTGACATCTCTGTCGACTCGGTCAAAATGACTGAGGAGCATCTTCATGGTGCGGAGGCGGGACCCCTTCGGCTTGTTTTCGTTGTTGGAGTCGGTGACCTTTTTCCAAAAACACTTGCGGGTTTGATGATTCCCGACGATGTGATCGTACGAGACATTGACCCAAGCGTTGAACAGAGTCATCGTGTCCTTGCGGCTGTATGGATGACGACCTACATCCTCCTCCTCCTCAGCCGCCTCCTCCCCTTCCTCCACGACGTCAAATGCGCGACCCCCAGAGTTTCCACCGCCTCGTCCTCCTTCCGGATTGGGTTCATCCGGAAAATCCTCCATAATTTGGGATAATCCCTGCGATTGCCCATACCTCTGGGCGGAGGGACGAGAGTATGCATCCACATCAAAATAGGGTGGTTGGTACGCCGTCGGCGCAGACGAGCCTTGGGTGCCCGACGACGACAAACCGGAACCGGAAGCACCCAAGACATTGTATATGCCCCCAGTCGCCAAACGTGTTTAAGTCATAGCCGCCGGAGCCGCCAGAGTTTCCTCGTCGGACATTTTGAGATGAAAATTGGAGAAGTGAGATGAAAATTGGAGAGAAAAGAGAGATGAATTGAAAAGAATAGATGTGTGTTTGTGTGTATAATGTGAATGAAAGAGGAGTATTTATAGAATAAAAAAAGGAAAAAAATTATAATATTACCGTTGAAAGGTAATATTACCTTTTTAATTTTTATTTATTTATGATTTTTATTAAAATCGAATTTTTAAAAAAATTATTTATTACGTCAGCAGGACGACGCCCACTCGTGGGCCGGCGAGTGGGCGTCACACCTAGCGCCAGTGTTTGCCACATGGCGCTGGCGCGTGGCGAGACGTCTCTCCAACACACTCTCCGGGCCGAGACGCTCGCCGAGATGAGACCGAGATGGATGGTTGCATCCCCGTTTCGCTGCCGTCTCGTCTCTCTAAGACCGAGATGGGAGCGAGACGCGTTGTGGATGTTGTTATACATTTGTAAAAAATGGTGAGAGAATTGAAATATTGAATACTTCCAAAAGGTTACCAGTTTGTTAAAAAAGAAATGGAGGTGGTGATGTGATCAACGGCTGAGATTCATTTTTCGTAGATATTTGTGGCGGGATTCGTCTCTAGAAGCTTCTCATTAAGCTCTGTTTCATTGTTTAATAATGGACCACGGAAGAAAAGGGCAGCTTTCATTCCTCATGTTTCTTTTATTTTTATAATATAATAATAATAGTAGTAATAATAATTGAGATTGTTCTGTCCAATGCATCAGTAATTTGTTTTAGAGCATCCACGTTATACTAGTAATTGATACTTCTCGTGTCATATCATCATGTCATTTCCACGGTTTAGCCAATGCTCTAATCATCCCGAGAAAAAACAGCAAAAATAATAACAACGAAATAAATAGAAGAAAAAAACATAGAAAAAAATGAAATGAAAACAGAATTTTTTTTATAAAAAAAATCGGCTGGCCGATCGCTCGTCCACGCAATAGTGGACAAACGATCGGCCACGCCTAGCTCTAGGGCGTTTTGTTTTTCGTCCTCTCAGTTAGCCTACCAGTAGTGGACTAGCCGCTCGCCAGCGGCTAGGATGCCGCCTAGCAGGGGCGGACGTAGAAATATTTATCCATAGGGGCTAAAATTTCTAAATTTTATTCTAAAGTATACTTTTGAATAAATTAGATCATTTGTAGGGGCTTTTACATAATAATTTACATGAAATCTTAATATTTTTTTAAAAAAATTAATAGAAAAAGGTTAAAAAAATAATATCAATGAGGGCTTAAGCCCCCCTCCTCACTTGGGTCCGCCCATGCCGGCTAGTCCATTATTGTGGATGCTCTTAGCATAAGCTTTACTTTATAAATTTTGATAAATTAAGAAATTAGGAGCTGATGAGTGATGAGGGTATTTTTCTACATAGATTCACACATTTCGAAATTTGATCGAGATAGAAAAAAGAAAGTTAAAAAAAATAAACTTACTAAATTCAAAAGAAATCAGAAGTAAGTTTTTCTAAAAAAAATAATAAAAGAACTTTCAAAAGTAAATCCAAGTCTATTATTTAGATTAAGAGAAGTAGAAGTACATAAATTGATATAACCTATAGTTATTAACACATTTTTATCGGATTCCTGTTGTCAGAACAAAATAGTGAGCCAAATATCGCATATAATAGTTTGCCGCCATTGTAGTTGAGTCGTATTTTTTTCAATTATTCTATGATAATTCAATATCTCTTTTTATTTTTATAATTTTTTTATTTTCTTTCTTACTTACTTTAATTCTTAAACATCATTTTTTAAATCTTGTACTAAAAAAAATTATATTTCAACTGGAGGTAGTATTAGATTAGGATATCAGACCTTTAAAAATCTATACAAATAGGAGTATAAAATAAAAGTAGCATCTTAGAGCATCTCCAATGGAGGACGTCCGGTCGGACATCCGGTCGGACGTCGCGACGGACGACCGGGACGTCCGCCATTGTGGCGTTTAGGGTCGGATACGGACGTCCCGTGAGGACGTCGGATGTCCTCGGACGTCCCTGCGACGGGCGGGCGGACGTCCGCCACTGTGGCAAGGGTCGGACGTCCCGCTCGGATGTCCGAATTTTTTTTTTTTAAAACTCTATATATACGGCTCGTTGAACTTCATTTCATTTGCACCACCTGTTGTTAACAAGTTTCTCTCTTCTTTTACTACAAATTTCATTTCTACTTTTAATGGAGAACGATAGGAACTCCCCGACCACGAGCGAGTCGCAGACTCCGGCGTTTCCCATCGACCTGGAGGGAAACGTCAGCGGAAATGCGACAACGGTTCCGGCAATGGGACAGATGGGTGGAATGGGTGGGATGATTTCTAACTATGTTTTTTTATGTTTTATGAATATGTATTTTTACCCGTATTTTGCTTTCCCGTATTCCGTGTCAAAATTATATTTCCGTTTTTACGTAATTAAATTATTGTGATTTTTTTTATTGCGGGATGTCCTAGTAGGAAGGGCGATGGGAAGGGCGGATTATGCAGGAGATGTCCTAGTGACGTGGCAGTGGGATGAGAAGTCCTAGTAATGTGGCAGGAGGTGTTTTTGGGATGTCCTAGTGGATGTTCTAGTGGGACGTCCGTCCACTGGAGATGCTCTTAGCTAATTGCCAGAAGAAAAAATGCAAAAAGGAAAACGTGTTGGGCTTAATAATTTAAAGGAAGCAAGTTGCTTACAATAAACTCGTTTTGGTAGACGAGTAGAAGTAATAACGAATAGTCAATAACCAACTTGCTTATCTACATTTCTCTTAATTATTTAATAGTACTAATACATACCATTAACATTCATATTTTTGGAAAACAAAGCTTGTGAGTTTCGAGTCCAACATCAAATTATACATATAACATAAATATTTTTATTCTGTTAATTTTTTTTGTTTTACTTTTCATTTTCCAATTTATAATATTTCTCCCTAATCAAGTTGGAGTCCTATAAAAACTAGCAAAAGTATAATTTTACATTTTCAATTCTTGGTGGCAAAAGCTAGAAGAATCTAAATTAATGAGATATGCAAGTTGCCAAGTTGAAGGTATATATATGGTGGAGAAGTAGCTAGGCAGCTAGAAGCTACTATTTGGCATTTTATTTCAATGGCTTCTATTTTCCAAATCTATGTGCATATTGCTTTCCTCCCCACATGTTCTTCATCTCTAGATTGAGACCTTCTCCAGAATTTTCATTTCTACATACCTTAATATTTCAACCTACTCACAGTATTCAATATAAAATATCTGGAAAATTAGAGTAATTCATCTATCTTTTATCCTAGCCGTCCCATAAAAATAGATTATTTTTAAAATAGTACTAATTTTAATATGCAATATTAATAAAATAAAAGAGATGAAAAGAAAAAGTAATTTGAGTACTAATAATGGGGAAATAAAGTCCAATTCATAGAGAGGAAAAAAAGTTTCAATCTTTAGAGCATCCACAACCGTGCTCTTGCCAGCGGCATGGTTGTGGGTCCGGCCCCACTTTTTCTGCCTGTTCTCTGGCAAGAGCACAACATCCACAGATGTGCTCTTCCGCAAGGACGAGCACAATTAATTTAAAATTCAATTAAACAATAACATTTCCATAATAATAAAATTCATTAAAAAAACCTAAATAAAATTACAAATGACAAATAAAATAAAAACGACATAATTAAAAGCCTAAAAATTAAAAATTATATAATTAAAATACAAAAAATTAAAAAAACCACTACTCGTTGCCGAATTTCATCCACATGTGGTTGATTAGGTCTTCTTGTAACTGAATGTGGGTTCGGGTATCGCGCATTGTGTGCCTTGTCTCGATCCTCTGGCCAACCGTCGTATGCTCACCTCGGCGTGGGGGAGACCTCGCTGTTGAGCTTCCGGCTTCATCCTCGTCGTAGAAGCTAGCCGCCCTCGGCCCTTCGTCGGCTATAATCATGTTGTGTAAGATAATACACGTGAACATGATGTCGGCGATATTATTCACGTACCACAGCCGAGCCGGGGCCTTCACAATGTTGAATCGGGCTTGAAGGACCCCGAAGGCTCTTTCGACGTCTTTCTGCGCGGACTCTTGACGCTGCGTAAAAATAACCCGTCTCGGGTCGTGCGGGTTGTGGAGCGTCTTCACGAACGTCGACCACCTTGGGTAGATACCATTGGCGTGATAGTAACCCATGCGGTATGTATTTCCGTTGATGGTGAAGTCGATCGCCGGTGCTACACCATTAATCACATTATTGAAGAGCGGTGAAGAATAGAGCACGTTCAAGTCGTTGTTGACTCCGGCAACGCCGAAATATGCATGCCAAATCCATAGGCGGTAGTCGGCGACCGCCCCAAGGATAAGTGTTGGGCCGCCGCCTTTGTGACCGCTTAAGTGTTGCCCCCTCCAAGCATTCGGGCAATTCTTCCACCTCCAATGCATGCAGTCAATGCTGCCAAGCATTCCGGGAAAGCCATGGACCGATTCGTGAAGACGAAGCAACCGTTGGCAATCATCGGTGCTGGGTGCCCGAAGGAATTCATCCCCGAAAGCTGAACGAACGCCCTCGCAAAAATTCTTTAGACAAAGGATTCCAGTGGACTCACCGATATGCAAATACTCGTCGAAGATGTCGGCCGTTTGCCCAGTAGCGAGTTGTCGGATGGCACACGTACACTTCTGCAACGGCGTGATACTTTGCCGGCCGGCTGCATCTGGACCTGTTTGGAAGAATTCAACACGTGCGGACAATGTGTTGACAATTCGCATGAACAAGCGCTTTGACATGCGAAAACGGCGCCTGAAGTAATCTGCCGGAAACCGCGGCTGGTCGGCAAAGTAGTCGGCAACGAGCCTTTCGTGGGCTCCCTCCCTGTCACGATGGATGTAGCGGCGATTTGATCTAGTTCGTTGAGGAGGAGGAGCGGGGGTATTCGCCGCGACATATGCTTCGTAAGCGGCACGATGTTGTTCGTAGTATTCTTGTTCTTCGCGCTCCGCTTCCGCCATAATATGGGTGAAATCCATTTGAGGTTTTGAGTGAGGGATGAATGTGTTGATAGTTTGTATGAAAATTATGAATGAGAGATGAATGAGAGATGATTTGATGTAAAAAATGGATGATGAATGTGTGTATTTATAGATGATTTAGGGGGAAAAAATAAAAAAAAATCAAAAAAATTCAGAAAAACGAGCAAAAAAACTGCTATATTTTTGGGATTTGGAAAATAATTTTTTTTATTTTTTTATCATTATTTAAAATTAATTAACGAATATTTAAAAAAAAAAATATTCAAAGGCAACGGCTATGCCGTTGCCCAATCGTGTGCCACCACGTCGACTGCTCACTGGCACGGCGCTACTCGATGCATCGAGCAGCGTCGTGCCAGCGGAGGCGAGCCTCGTCCTCGCCGCTGGCATGGACGGTGGCCTTCTTCCCCACCACCATTGCGGATGCTCTTATAAATACTTAATAATAAGGAATTTGTGAATACCTTCTTATCATTGTGTAAGAATTTTGTTTATTAAAATATCTTCACCAAAAGTTAGGCACGATTCTTGCTTCCTATTTTTTAAGTTAATGAATAATAAGTGGCAGTTTTTAAAAGGATCAAATTAATAATATATACTGTAAAATAATGTATGTGGAGGCACTAAATAACCATAGAATAATACTCCTTCTCCCTCCGGTAATTAATATTCCCTCTATTTTTTAAAAAATAGCAACTATTTTCATTTTGGGTCATTTCTTAAAAATAGAAACTTTAAAATATTTTTATTGTAGGACATAGACCCCTCAATCCACTAATTCTACTATCACTACTTTTTTTCTTCCTCTTTTTTAATTTACTCATTTTTCTTTTCCTCTCTTTTACTTTATCAATTCTTTTCACTTACTTTACCAATTGTGCATTAAAACTCGTGCCGTTTCAAATGTTTTTATTTTTTGAATACGGAGGGAGTAGTAGTCTCATACTCTCATTCTAATTTTGATTTGATCATAAAATTAGTCCATTTTTCACTTTTTGATAATAATATCCTATCTCTTTTTTCTATCTCCTACTATAACAATGTTAAAACTTAAAACTATTAACAATGAATGGAAGGAAGGGAATAAACAAAATATAATTGATTTTCCTTGCTTAAAATTGAGGGACATTAATGTATAAAAATGATAGTAAATTAATTTAATTTTGGAAAGAGTTGTGAAAGGTGCGTGACTTGTGAAAGTGTTTATGTTATATTTATAGATAAAAATAAGATGGTAGTATTAAATAATACTAGTAAAATATTAAAAATTGGCTTGCGATCTGCCCCCGAGCACTGCAATGCGTACCTAGCACTCCTGGTGGCGGACCGCAAGCCGACACGACCTCCCACCCCTCTCCCAACACACTCGGCCTCGAACCGGATCCCCCTGCAACATTGGGTGCATAGGACAATGGACCCGACCCCTTTGATAGAGATTCGAATATCCTATCCTTTGCTTGTTGAATTGTAGTGTATGCCCTAAATTTGATAATGGTCAATAAAAATAGAAAAAATATTCATAAAAATTTGACAGCAACAAAAAACTGGGTGTTGGTCCATAATATACATAGGGAGTTTGCTGGAAATCACATGAGTCCGAATTTCAATAATTTCCAAATCACACAAAAAGTGGAGAAAAAGAGAAAAGGAGTTTAATTGGCTTGTAGCAATAATATCGACCATTATATATTATTATTGTTATTGTTATAATAATAATAATAATAATAATAATAATAATAATAAAATTATTATTATTATTCATCTCCTATACTATTTTGGAGCTGAACTAAATTAAGAAATGGATAATTAATATCACACACCATTCCTACGTTGCATTGGTATTCCCATACTATAAGATAATGTTATTAAATTTAGTTATATTGTGTCGGTCATAACTTGTAAAGTAACCATTTATTATTATTTTTATAAATCTATCGGTCATGATAATAACAAATAAAATATTCAAACCAGAAGATAAGAAGCTATAATTGGTATTACGATTATTGATATAGTAGTAGTTGGTTTCTCCTCTAGATTAATTATTGATTAACGGGCTTCAATTGACAAATTGGGCCACAAGCCCAGTGACAGATTCGCAGATATATATACCCAAGTCATTACCTGATAGGCTAATGCAACCGGTGATATACTCAAAATATTCTCTTTATCTTAAAGTAATATTTTTATTCACATCTGATTTAAATATTATATATTTATTGAATATTAATATTTATTTGTATACATCTGTTATTGTTTATCCTCTTTTCTGCAGATTTGTATGCATCTGTTATTAGTAGTGAGGTTAATTTTGAATTATTATACTTCTTGAAGATTTAGAGAATGTGAGTTATTGCAATGCAGCTGCAGTGTTGATACTGTTCCACATATATAGTACAAGTAAGATATGAGGATTTGAGTTTATCAAAATAACCAATTATTCTGGCGTTGAATAAGCAATTACCATTTAGTCACTCAATATCATCATAGTATTTGTTAAATCTGTATTTTTCTTTTCAGTTTGAATTTTGTGTTTATGTATACCAATAAACGGTATTCATTTGTATGATTCTCCTGCTCATATTAACTTTCTTGATTCTTACTGCAGATCGCATAAAGACCTCAACTTTGGATGGACAAAGGTGACAAGTTAATGGAAATTCGACATTAGAGAGACCCAATAATATCATGCTAATTTGTGTGTCATTTGATAACTTTGTTTTTTCTGTTAATGCATAAACAAATAGTATAACGGTTCAATGTAATACTAGTAGTATATGACAAATGATGAAACAGGAATAGAGATTATAAGTGTAATAAAACAGAAAGTTGATGGTCCACAAACATTGACTAAATTCGGAATTAATCTCAGTTCAAGGTCTCAAAAAAACACAAAGCATGCTAAAATTTAAGTTGCTATGTACACCTCGGTTAGGATGCGAGCCTTGCTAAAACAGCACTGATGGCTTGTGCATGCTTCACTGTCGTTCTCGTACATCAACCCGACAACGAACACACCTACATGACGAGGTCAAACAAGGAGAAATCGAATCATCAGCTAGTATTGTAGATCGAGTTGAGATATATAAGAGTTGGTGAAGTGAAAAGGTACTAACATGCAGCCTTATTTACAGACAGAAAGCAAAAGAGTCGATGCAATCTCAGTAGACACCACCCGACATGGCTGCAACATCATCCAACGACCACAGATCCAATGCACTACCACCATCCTGATTCGTGTCCCCACTGAGTAGGGCGTCTATGGAAGCATCCCAGTTGCACTCAAGATACGGCATCTGAAACAGCTTCATCTGGGAATCAAACTCTGAGAGGTCAGAGCTGTTGTCTTCATCAAGGGGCACCACATTTTCAGGGCTCGTTTTTACTTTCTTTGCTGGGTGAGGAGTATCAGAATCGAGAGCCTGATCATCATCCTCAACAACAGTGGTGAGGACAGATGACACTTCTGGATTCTTTGCACAGTTGTCACTCCAAACAAAATCTGAGCAGTCGAAAGAGTTGCTTCCTTGATCGGAGCTGAAGTAAACACTGGAGCCATCTGAGGGTGTACGTGGTTTTAGTCCCACATCACTATATCCATACTGCTTCATCTGTGGCTTCTCTTCCATGAGGCCCAATGAATCATAGTAGTCGTTGCTGAGCATGGTGTCGAAACTCATGTTTTGATCCAGATGAGGCTGAATGGAATCTGAGTTCAAGTTCTCATTTGACAATGCTTTCCTTGAGTTCGCCTTAACAGTGCGCTTTGAAGCCGCAGAGACTGGAACATCATCAGGGAAATTGACCTTAGCCTTATCACCCCTGATCCTCAGAGCTTCAACATCATAAGCTCTTGCAGCTTCCTCAGCAGTATTGAAAGTGCCAAGCCAAACTCGAACCCCTTTTCTTGGATCACGGATCTCAGCAGCCCATTTCCCCCATGGACGTTGCCGGATCCCTCTGTACTGATTCTTTCTCTTTCTTTTCGAGGACTTCTCCGCATCCTCATCAGATTCAACATAGTCAAGAGATTTATGAGCTTCACAAAACAACAAGCAAACAATAAGCGCCAAGAGCAGGAGACACGTTTGCAAGACCAACCATTTTATGTTGGCCTTTTGTTTTCATGGTATTAATAAGTGCTCAAAGTTCACACCATTATTTATACAAGCCCTCTAAATCAGTCAAAATAACAGAAGAAAATCGTAGCACAGAAACTTCACAATTAAACATATTCGAGCTTAGTAACCAGAAACCATCATCAAAATTAACTTTTCATAGAAAAATCTAACCTAGAACGTTTTTACTTTGGACAAAAATTGTAGGCGATAATTAACTGTTTTAGATCCTCATCATCACAATTTAATTTTCGTGCTATCATTAAATAAGCACATCGAGGAAAACAACATCATCTTCTCCACGAATTCGAGGGAAAAGAGAACTACTCCGACAAATCATTCACAATTAATTCCAAAACTAGCAACATAAGTGACTCACAGGTCAAAATCCAATTTAATTTAATTAATTAAAAAACAACCGAACAACAATCAAAATTTATGATCGACGGATAATGAAGATACCTTTTACACCAAGGTTTTTCGGAGCAGAGAAGGCGAACTGCTTCTTCAAATCGAGCTCCTGATCATCATAATCATCATCATCGTAGTCCTCAAAATCCTGAAAATCGGCTTCGAAGTCATCGCCGAAGTCAACGAAAGGCTTGGATCTGAGCGGCTTTGAGTAATAGCTACAATTACTTTTCTTCTTCCTAAGAGCGGCGGCGCCGCTGCCCCAGAGCAAATCGGCGGTGAGGCGGCGCGACGATAGGCCTACCGGCGGCGTGATTTCGGAGATTACAGCTCCTCCGCACATTTCGAGAAATCGTCTGCAATAGTGGCAGTGATTGCTTTGCAAATGGAATTCGCTTTTAGTAAAAAAATTGAGATTTTGTTGCGCTGTTGTAAGAAATGTTTCTGCTTTTTTATACGCAGATGGTGATAAGAGCGAGGCAGCCTTTTACCAATTTTACGGTTATGCCCTTGCAGGATGATTCTATTTCAGATTTGGGAGGCTTGTTGGACTATAATAACCTTAATTTTGTACGAAATTGCATTTGCACTACCTTTTTTTTAATTAATTAATTAATTTGCCTAATGTAGACCTAACAATCTAAATATCTGTGTCACATTATTTTATCATTGACGGACAAATTATTGGTAGAAGTAGGTCATCAACATCTTCTTTTAGATGAAAATTCGCATTTATTTACTTGGAGAATATTTTAAATTACAAGATGTCTAATTATTGTAGTATGATCAGTTAGATACTATCTAAACACCAAAAAATTACACATTACAAATCTACTGCAAAATCTAAAACGACAACTCTTCATTACTATTAATAAGGAGTACAATTATATGCATTCATTTTAGGGAAATATTAATAAAGCTTATAATTTTGTGACTTTATATGAGGTGGGTATATACTATATATCGGCAAATAGGACTTAAAATTGAATGGAGGAACGAGAGTTGAAATGCCAAAAATGAAAGCTAAAACCTGATTTAGAAAAAATGGACGCCATTGAATGATAGCCGCAAATTATAATAGTTGTCCACATTATCTGAATTAGTATATTTAACCTTTTTTTAATTGAGTAGATAAACCTCCCTCGCATTTTATGTTTTTAATTGGAAAGGGTCTACGACTCCATCTACTATGAAATGCTCCAGCCGTGGCTGTACTACAGCACTAAACACGTAACCCATCCCATTTAGCTAAGACCATCCACAATAGAAAAAATATCATTAGCACCATGACTAGCTAAAAACACCTTCTGTCACGTCAGTAGAATTGGCCACTGCACTGCCACATCACTTGGACATCCCACTGCACAATAGCGGACAAGCACTAGGACATCCCAACAAACAAAATAAAAAATTCACAAATACGGAATTAAAATTTCGACACGAATACGGGAAAAAATGCAACCATTTTATATAAATTAAAAAAACATACATAATTAAAAAAATATATAGTTCACGAAAAAAATGAAGTGCAACGAGCCGTATATATAGAGTTTTGATTTAACGTCATTTATATCATTAATTGATAGTAGTAGTTAATAATATATGCATATATAGACCAAAAAAAATTGTATGCACTCCAAGAAAATTATACTCACTTCATCCCAAAGTAGTTAAGTCGTACGTATTTTTTTTGGGTTGTTCCAAGATAGTTCAGTCATTTTTTTTATCAAAAACATTATCCCATCTCATACTCTACTCTTTTTCATCTCTATTACTTTAGTTCATCTCTAACTTTACTCTCTCTACTTTAATCTGTAACACATCAATTTCTTAAATTCCGTGCCCAAAAGAAATGCCCAACAACCTTGGAACAAACAAAGTACTACTCCCTCCGTCCACGAAAAATAGACTAGTTTTGTCATTTTGGTTCGTCCACAAAAAATAGACTAAGTTCAAAAAGGAAAGTTTTTAACTAATACTCCCTCCGTCCCGTGCTACTCGCACGTTTGCTTTTCGGCTCGTCACAAAGTCCTTACACTATTTATAATTTAAGTTAGAATTAATGCATTTAATTAATATGTTAGTTTAAGTTAAGAGCTCTTTTATTAAGTGATGTCTCATTACACCTAAAATTCTTTTTTAATTTCACAAAAAAATCAATCCCAAATTTACGGCCTAAAATGAAAAGTGCGAGTAGCATGGGACGGAGGGAGTACTAACTCTACGCATCACTCTAAGTGTGGACCCCACAATCCACTAACACCCATTTCACAATCCACTAACACTCATTAAAACCCGTGTCATTCACAATCTTGGCTAGGGGTGGGTCGATACGATATATCGTATCGAAAACGTTGTATCGTATATCGTATCGAAAATATCGATATGAAATAATTTCATATCGTTATCGTATCGAAAGTTTCGATATATCGAATTTCGATATATCGAACTTTCGATATGGAGGATATCTATATCGTTATCGTATCGATATTTCGATATATCGTACCGAAATTCGATATATCGAAAATATCGATATATATCGTATATTTGATATATATCGTATATTCGATATAAACGATATATCGTACCGAAATTCGATATATCGTACCGAAATTCGATATATCGAAAATATCGATATATATCGTATATTCGATATAAAACGATATATCGCGATATAAGGAAATTCATATCGTTATCGTATCGAAAACTTACGATACGGTATCGTTTCGTATCGAAAATTACGATATATCGAAAATCCGATAATTTTTCGATATTTTTCAATACGATACGAGCGATATATCATTTTTTCGATATTTTTCCCCAGCCCTAATCTTGGCTATTTTTTGTGGACGGATGGAGTATATAGTAATCCATTGTTTTGCATAATTAAATATATAGTCCAAAAGGAACTAAAACCATGAAAATTGCTGAAAACTGATGGTTCCGAACCGGCGGTTTAAGAACTATATGGAACCAAAACCGCCAAATTTGCTCACGAGTCATTTTCGGTTCACGATTTTCTGAAACTAGAACCGGCGGTTCTGAATCATAACCGTCGGTTTAAGAATGTTGGGCACCTCTATCTCTGTCCCAGATATTTGAAACGACACGAGTTTTAATAACCGGTATAATAGGAGATAGACAGAAAGGGAAAGTTATTGGAGTTTTTTAGGGGAGAATGAAGTCCACCTCATTAGATAGAAATAAGTTACCAAAAATTGAAGTGGACTACTTTTATAGGACAAAACAAAATGGAAAGTTTTTTTTTTGGGATGGAGGAAGTACAAAATTATTCCCTTCTTCTCTTTAAATATATATTTTATTTTCGGTATGAGATTTTATATAATATTCTTCAACAATTATTAAAGAGAATAAAATGAAAGAGAAAAAAATTAAAAATATTGTTTTATTTTGGAAAATGTGTTATTTTAAATAGATCAACTTAAAAATATATGGAGCCGTACTCTCGACTCCACTTCATAAAAAAATAATATGTATTACCTAAAATATTATACTTCCTCCGTGAAAAACTATTTTATTATACTTTTTAGAGATTTTTGTGATTTAAAATTCCATTTGTTTTTTTATAAATGGATTTCACCATTCAACTAAATCATTACTCTCACATTTTATTATAAAATTAATATATTAAATAAAATACATATTTTATTAACTTATTTTCCCTATTTTTTATAAAATCAAATAATATCTTAAGTTTCGTATGTAATTAACAGGAGAGTATAAATTAATTAACATGAAACTATATATAAATAAGTAAATAACTGAGTGAGGGAGTATCATTGTCCAAAAATGATTCATCCGGTAATGATAAATGATAATTGTAATAAAAAGACAAGGATAATTGTAATAAAAAGACAAGGTTGGGTTGGGTGCGTGCAGCGGATACCGAACGTGTGGAACCCACGAATATACTAAAATTAGTTAAACATAGCAAAGACGACAAGGATGTGGGGCCCGTGCCCACGAGGAGGCCATGACATTTCTGTTTCGGGACCTAATGGTCATTTCACACCACAATTTGTGGGTCCAATGGCCCATCTCACATCAGCATGGGCTTGCATTTGTGGTCATCAGAATACATAACTATTTTATTTCTCATAAAAATAAAAATAGATATACTTCTACTCTGTCTAATTAAGTCTATTTTCTAAACTAATTCACTTTTATTTTATTTTTGATAATTTTTTTATATGAGCCGTATTATCAACTAATAATATTTTAGATATTTTTCTATTAATCTTTTTCTTACTAGACTAATTGTACAATAAAAACCATAACATTCTAAAAATATTTAATTTTGTGAATTGAAGAGTATTTAAATTTACTTCTATACACACATGTATAATGATAGCTTAGAATAGCTAAAATGTCGACATTCTATGAGAACTCGCAAACTTAAGAAGTCTTTTGGGGTATTATTCAAATGTAGTAATGTGGAGTGTAGACAAACTCAAATTTAACGCCTCATGTTATTTCCTATTTTAGCTATGTTCAAATATGTCGGCAACCAGCACATTTAATAAATTATTATTGTCATTTTCAATCTTGTAATTTCGATTTTATCTCTTTAAAAATATATACTAGGAGTACTATATTTTTCTATTATGAAAAATAGGTTAATAATTTAAAACACAACCAATTTGAGAAAGTGTGAGAAATTGATTTTTTTCGAACAAAATATGCAATGTTCAATAAAGATTTTTAGCTTACTTCATAGAAAAATTGAACTACTAAATTGTGAAATTGACATATATATAAATAACGAAAACAATGAATTTATTTGCATGATTAAATCATATCGAAGAAACAATAAATTTAGTTTGTTGTGTGATTAACTCTTCAACCTAATGTCATTTATAAATTTGTAAAGGATGTTTGAGTTTCTAAAGTCATTAAAAAGTTTTTCAAAATGGGGACTTTAGGCGTGTGCCGTGCACACTCCAACTTTATGTGAGTGAATTATTAAGCCAACTATATAGTATTTTCTAGTACTTCAACGTAACGAAGAAACTATGATTAAGAAGAAGTGAATTATTTAGAAATAACTTATCTAGTTAAAATCTACTTTGAAGAATTCCGATGAACAAGCAGAAAATAGCAATATAGTGAGTGACAATGCACTAAGAAACAGTTGTACAAACTTTATTTACCATTTCTACTAAAAAATGGGCACATCAAGGAGGTGTGAACTTGGGAGAATGGGGTGTGGGGCTTATGTTGGTGGAAAAATATGTTTGTTTGGGAAGGGGATCTCTATTAGGCCTTGAAAGAGTATGGGCCCAATGTGAGAGTGTGGTATTTTTTTTGGTTTGACTCAGGCCCGGTCCTGAGTTTTTATTGGCCCGGGGCGGAACTAAAAGAGGGGCCCCATAATAATACTATAAACTAATAGTAACAATAACAACAATAGTAAGAAGACCCAGTAGCATGGACCTGGCCCAGTAGCATGGACCTGGCCCAGTAGCATGTATATACTCTTGTTTCTTGCTTGGACCTGGCCCAGTAGCATGTATATACTCATGTATGTATTTGGATTTTGGAGGCCCCAACGTTTTGGGGGCCCGGGGCGGGGGCACTGCTCGACCCCCCCCAGGGCCGGGCCTGGTTTGACTACATGTGTACGAAACTCGTCTTTGGCAGAATTCGACTAATCCTGCTCGATCGAGTTTGCGGATTAAGGTCAAAAGTCTCCCAGCGAGTGACAATGTGGTATTTGATAAATCTGATATACATGAAAAACAAAAATTAAAGAAAAACAATTACTACTATCCGCTACGTTGAGGGAGAGAATTCAACAAAGAAATCCTCCACGTCAGTAGAAAGCAACAAAAAATAACTTAGAATGAACCGTATAAATCTTTAACGATACTAAAATGAGTTTGAGTTTAGTGTATAGTTGAAATAAAATCACTATTTGATTTGACATTTTCTCTAACATCAGTTTAGTATAAAAAGTTAGAGATGCCATGAGAAAATCATATCACCAGTGGGTAAGAATACTAACAAACAGAAAAGACAATTCTTTCTATCTTCTTCTATGTCTAAAATAATAAAGTTGACAGTTGGAATGAACTTATTCACTTTTAGTAGGACATCTTCCATAATCTCTTTCAGTTTGACAATTGAGTGATTAGTACTCAATTGGAGTCAAACGGGAATCGAACCATATAAGGTTTGATTGATGGTTCTTTTTCAAAATGAATAGAAGTTGAACCATATAACGTTTTCTTCGATGGTTTTTTCTAGCCTCTTTGTAATTTTTTGATCAAAAAATACATAATTTAATTGATATTTCTCTCTTGCTCACCTTAGATCGTCGTCATCTATTACCTCTCCCAGCTTGGCACTTAATCGTCGTCATTTATTTATCCCTTTATTGTTCTTTTTTTTTCCTGAATCAATCTTTTCTAATTTGAAAATTTATTTGCATTTAAAAAATTATAACGGAATTCTGTTTTTTCAAAATTGACAAGGAGATAGATTTGGTAATTTTTCAAAATCGTAAATAAACATAAAAAAGTAACTCCAATAATGAATAATATGAAATGATCACATTTGTCATATGAGAAGTTACATAATTTGTAGGACATGGCAAGTCATGGTAGTATAATTTTTGAAAATTTGAAGAATAATAAAGAAACAAAATGAGATGAAGGATTAGGGCAACAAAAGAGAATTTGGTGGTGGCAAGAGAGCAACAGCTTCCCTATCTGAGCCCTGGTATTTCCGGTAGATCCCACGCATATTCCCGTCCAACAACATCGAATGGAACGTTGCCAGCATCTTAGCACATTCCCTAAACCATAAAGACACAATCAACAACCAATCCAACTATCATGAAAACTAAAAGACCAAGGAAAAATCACTCACATGAGCTGCTCTTCCAAGAGGCCGGTCTCGTTCCAAGCTGGTGCAATGCTCAAGGTGCAGCGCACTGCGTAGACTGCTGAGGCAGCAATCAACGAGGGGCTGTACCTTATTGCTCTGCTGTAGTTCATCATTGCAAGCTCACCCAACAGATACACCATGTTCTCCACTTTTGCATCAGTCATGGATGCTTTGATGAACCGGGCAAGGAACACGTATGGAGTGGGAACTGTCAAGCTCCATTCCAGCTGTCCTAGGATCTTCTTCTCCATGGCCAAGATGTCTGCACAGGAGTAAGTTCTGTCTGAGATGAAGACCAGCTCATTCACCTCAGGCGCCCAAATCTCCTCATATTTAGAGGCTATCAGCATTGCCCCTAACCCCACTAACTGAGTCTTCTTCGATGCAAGATATCGATCCACAAGGTTGATGGTGAGGTAGAGGGTCTCTGGAGAGAGATCAAATTTGTTGTGGACCTGCACCAACCAATCAACCATGATTGCCCTCATCTTTGCATTGATCTCAGGCTGCGAATCCATATAGTCCCCTGCCATGCCCTCGGGCTGCACACACAAATCCCAATTAACGATGTCGCATTCCACCACAACACAAGCAAATTGCATAAATAGATATACATACCTCAGCAATTTGTAGAATTGGTAAATTTCATCAATGTATTCAACAACTGCTAAATGGTTATTGGCATCTGCAGCATCAATGTCCACTTTTGGCCCACAAGCAGCCTAACATAACACATCACACAAACAATGTCACTCAACCTACCAAATTGATTAATGAAATGTATTCAAGAACTGAAAAAACACTAACCTCTTTTTCAATGACATTTCTCCAGCCTTAGCCTTGGGCTTATCTTCTTTGGAGTCAAGGCTAATTACTATAATCTCCTGTGGCTTTGGCTTTGCTACAGCTCTCTTTTGAAGTGTCTTGGCTGGCTGAGCCTGAGCTCCATCCACCACCACATTGGGATTCACTGCCAAGCACTATCAAAGACTAAAACTATCAACAAAACTTGGTCGAACCAATACAAGAAATATAGTACTATTATATTTAATTTGAGGAAATGAAACCTTGTTATTCTCAGCAGCAGCTGCAGCCTGTGCATTAGCCAGTAACTGAGCACAGAAACTCCTGATAGATACAATACAACAATGATATATAATAAAGAAATCCACAATGAAAAAGTATCAACCATTTAAACAAGTAGTAGTTGAATTTTTTTAGTAGTAGTACCTTGTAACAGGTCGAGAAACCTGAGGAAGCGGCTTGCCATTGACGTCACGAATAGTTACCATATTTCCTATATCACCGAGTGCGCGGCGATTCTTCCTCTCCGCTGTCATGTTTTTCTGTTTGTTAGAGTGTCCACTATAGTATAGGAGCGCTGGCCGCCCCGGCGGGGGCGAAGGTGGGGCGGTCTATAGTGGGCGGGACAAAAAAAAGGGGGCAGAAGGCCTTCCGCTGAGAAATGTGCGATGACGCGCAGGTCGCCGGGCGGCCGGCGCGCCGGCCTATAGTGGGGGCGGTTTGCGGGGTGGACGATTTTTTTATTTTTTGTTTTTTTAAATTCAATTTAATTTACCTATAAATACACCTTATTTCACTTATTATTATTACACCATTCCAATTCCTCACTTGCTCATTCTCTCAAATAAATTTGTGGATTCCATTGGTATTTAAAACGGGCGATTTGTGGAACGAGGCGTGGAATTCTCTGATTCAAGAGGTGCAGAACGACGCCGACGCAGAGGATGCGGCGCGCGGCGGAGATCGCAGAGGTCGCGATCCCTCGTGTGATTACTCCGTGCCGATCCAGATGGGCATACCACAAAGCAATGGATATTTAATCCACCGTTTCACTGATATGCGCAGGAGCACAACACATACCACACTCCAGGCTGATTTGATTGAAGAAGTTTGGGCACGTAGGGGAGGTGGCGGCGCAGTGTGAACACCATCGTGATGCTCAATAGATTAATATTTTGTTGTATAATTTTTTCAGTACTTTAATACGACGAAAATGTAGTGTTTAATTTTAATTTCTTCACTTATAGCAGTTTTTTTTAATTACGTATAATCCGATCATTTTAATTATAATTAAATTAAAATAAACGAAAAAAATTGGGGTTATTGGAAGTGTCCGCCTATAGTGGCAGAAACCTTTTTTTAGGCGCCTACAAAAAAACTGAGGTTGTGGAAAAAAAAGAGACGGGGCTATAGGACTTGTCCGCCTTATAGTGGACACTAGCGCCAGGAACACCTTCCTCCTCTCCTACAATCACAATCAAAAACACAAAATCAGACTTCAATCGACAATATTTTTCACCCAATTGTCTAGAAAGCGTGGAAATTATTAAAGATTCTAGATCGTCGGAAACTCAAAATTCCATTATTGATTTAGCCCTAAATCTAGAATGCCTTCCAAGCACGGCCACAAAATGCATAATAATTGTCAGAGATCGCTGCGATACCTCTGGTCTGCTGTTGAATCATTTGTCTTGACGCCATTCTTGAAAACCCCCTTGGTAAATCTGAAACACTCGATAGGTAAAATATTCTTCTTTTTCTTGGAAAAAAAAAATATTCTTCTTCTTCTTATGAAACACTCGATAGGTAAATCTGAAACACTGGATTGTACGAGACGCTGATCCAGGCGTTGTACAGAGCCTGTAATGACCCGCTAAGCCGATATTATTAGAAACAATATTATTAGCTTGATTACTTATATAAGTAACTTTTATGCGATTAAATCCGAGCCACGATAAATTGTCGTTGTTGTTTTAATGTTAGACAAGTGAATAGAAAATATAGATATATTACACCTATAAGAATGTAATAATTTTAATCCAAGCCCCTTGGCCTAGCGGTAAAGGGTGCTGGATACCGCGTACATCCTGGAGGTCTCGAGTTCGAACCCTGGGTGGAGTAATTTGTCTTTCCTCCTTGTTATAGGAGTTGATTTGTAATTTCCTCCTTCATATATATGATATAAATATATGAAGTTAATTTAAAAAAAAAAGAATGTAATAATTTTAAATAAATAAATAAGATCCCAAAAATTAAATTTTAATAATATCGGATACATCCGATAAAAGTCCAACAAACTTTAATTTTATACATCCTACGAAAAATCGGGTACTTCAACGCGGACAGCCACGAACTTGAGCCGATTGTACCTACACCAAATTAAATGATTAAGTAAGCAAATACCAATAAAAAAAATTAATTAATTAATTAATATATATATATATTTTTTAGCTTATCCGAGAAGGACTTTGTCATGACAATGCATTTAATGCTACTTGATGAGTAGTAGAAATAATAAATGCAGCATTTATGAAGGCATTAATGAAGTATGGAAAAAAAATCCTCATCCTCTGACACATATGGTGAACATTCTCTCCAAGAATAATTGCAGGTTACGTTTGCCATCTTTTATAGATCAGTATATTTACTCACTTTCCTTCACCATAAAACATCACCATCATATATCCTAATCACCCCTTCACAAACCCCACATAATTCCTTCACACACCCCACATACTATTTCCTCTGCCCACTCAAATTCCATATCGGACAGAGTCTAAGGAGGAAGATTTGCACACACTTGTAGAATCAAGTCCCCAATCCAACACCACCTCGCCCCCACATAAAAAGGTAACCCCAAATCTTCTTTCATTTTTATGCATATACATCAGATTATAGTAGGAATGAAAATGGAAACATGCTAGGTAACCACTATTTCCACATATTACATCAGGGACTCCAAAATTCACCCAACACTTACAAGTAGCATGCCAAAACCAAATTCTTTCCCCAAACTTTTGAATGATAGAAATAACATAGGGTAGCTAGAAATACTTATCTTAGGAGACGAATCAGCCGGATTCAGGCAGCAAGCTCGGCAGCCCGGAGACGACGAGGGCAACCCCACACCCTTATGACTTTCTATAAGTTCAAAATCTTGCCACATCTACAAAGCTAAAACACAAAACATAAATAAAAGACAAAATCTTTATAGAAAATAAAATAAAATAAAAACAAAAGAGAAGAAATTTAACATTACCTTCCGGGAGTTTCTCGGTGACGACGGCGGTGCAGTGAACCGAGAGAGAGACCGACCGAGGGAGAGAGAGACCTCTGCTGCTACGGCCGGACTCCGGGAAGAGGACGGGGAAGCCGTCTCCTGTGCATGCACAGTGGCGGCGGCGGCGAATCTGGAGAGAAAGAGGGGGGCGGCGGCGCGTGAGGAAGAGGGAAGAGGGAGAGAGGGCCGCCGCCGGAGCGACGGCGCTGGCGGGGAGGCGGATCGGCGGCGTCGAGAGGGAGGAGAGAAAGAGGCGGTGCATTTTTGTGAAATGATGGAGAAGATGATGACTGAGTGTCATGTAGGGTTAGTTTTTTTTCCTTTGGGCTAGAGTTTTTAGGAATTGGGCTGCATGTATTGGGCTAAGAAGATGAGAGAATTAGAAAATAATAATTTGAGCCCATTTCCTTCTAAATATTTTGAAGCTACAATGCATAATAAATGTGAGGGCCATTCCGAATTTAATTATTTTGGACCTAAGAATAAAATGGTTAAGGAAGCTAAAATAAATAGTTGTGGCCCAAATTGTTTTATTTATTTAGGAATAGTTAGTAAAGTATAGAATACCAATTTTGGTTGGAACCTAACTAGCAAACGAAGTGGTAGTAAATAATGCAAGATTTGGAAATTTTCTAATAATAATAATAATAATAATAATAATAATAACTTTAATAATAAAGTTAAACCTTGAGATTTTATTTCTCATTTAATTAGATTAGTTTAAAACTAAATTAGTATTTTTTTTCTTTCCTATTGTGATATTTTCAAAAGGTTACCTCCGCAAGTAAAGTCGGAGCGAAAGATTCAAATTAAGGAAACTAAACGATCAAGGTGAGCTTTCTTATACTAAAAATACAAATCGTATTATATGAAAACACGAACACATGTTCGTGATTTTTAAAGATGTTGTCTTGCCATAAATGTTTTGTGTATGATGCCTATCTGTTTGGCTAAGGCCAAAGGAATTATGAATGATGATATAAGTCGAATTCGGGTCCCAGTGAGGGTGGTGTCCCCGCTCGGACTAGTGTACACAAGCTACCTCTTTCATGTTGGGCAGAGCAGGTGACCGAGGAAGGTGGCCACCTTCCCGGCACAAGGATACCTCTGACATGATGGGCAGAGTAGGTGACCGTGCTAGAACACCATCTCGACGGCACAATGTGATCAGATATGGCTAAGTACAGGAAAAAGGGCCCAATGTGAATATTTTTTTAGTAAGCTCGGGTCTTTTCAATAAAACCCCGAGTATTACTGTGATGATGACTTGACAATATTTTTAAATGTATATGTGTAATTTTCGGCAATGTGTTCACTGAGTACTTTTGTACTTAACCCTGCATATATTTCTAAATGTGCAGGTTGAGTCGTGGAAATGGGGAGGGACGAGTGCTGTGGAGAGCAAGCTAGTAGCTAACTATGAATAAAACTCTCGGAGGTTCATGTCTCCACACATGGACCGCGTTCTTTTGTTTCCGCTATGCCGGTTAAAAGGAAATGCTTATTTTACTTTTGACTCTGATAAACAGGAGTTGTATGAACAGTCACTCGATTCTGTATAATCGAGTGTATTTTGTTATAAGTATTTTCCCTGCTTGACTTCATCTTTGTGTGTCTCGTTCTACTTTGGCTTTAATTTCCCCTAAATTCTATCCCTGCTTCTTATAATCCATCCTTAGTCACGGTTTCCCGGTTATGCTATCCTTAGCTAACTGCGGTCGTGACAGAGCCACCGTGTCCTTGCGGCTGTACGGATGACGGCCTATATCCTCCTCCTCCTCCTCGGCCGTCTCATCCTCTTCCTCCACGGCGTCGAATGCCCTGGAGCTTCCACCACCTCGTCCTCCTTCCGGATTGGGTTCATCCGGATAATCCCTGCGAATACCTCGGGGCGGAGGAACGAGCGTATGCATTCACATCAAAATAGGGTGGTTGGTACCCCGCCGGCGTCGACGAGCCTTGGGTGGGTGCCCGGCGTCAACGAACCGGAACCACCCAAGACATTGTACATGCCCCCAGTCGCCAAACGCGTTGATGTCAAACCCGCCGGAGTCGCCAGAGTTTCCGTCGCCGGACATTTTGTGATGAAAATTGGAGAGGTTAGATGAAAATTGGAGAGGAAATGGAGATGATTTGGGAAGAATAGATGTGTGTTTGTGTGTATAATGAGAATGAAATAGGAGTAGTAAAAAAGAAAAAAATAAATAAAAAAAACGGTCGAAAACAGTAATTTGAATTTTTAATTTTTTTTATTAAATTCAAATTTTTTTAAAAAAAAATGATTTATTGCATCAGCGTAACGAAACCCACTCGCGGCCGGCGAGTGGGCGTCACGCCCAGCGCCAGCGCGCGCCAGCTGTCTCGGTGGGACGTGCGTCTTAGCTAGACCGGGACGAGACGGGACGCTGGAACGCGTCTCGCTTCCGTCTCGTCTCGGAGGGACGAGATACGAGACACCCCGCGACCGTTGCGGGTGATCTAAGCATGCACAAACCGAACCGGCCCGACGGTTAACCTGCGGTTCGGAACCGCCGGTTCATGAACCAGAACCGGCATCGGTGGTTTAAACCGGCTGGCGGTTCAGCGGTTCAAGCGGGCCGGTTCAGGTTCGGGAATATGACGAACCGTAACCGGCGGTTTGCCAGTTTTAACCATCGGTTCAAAGGTCCCAACGGGCAGATTCCGGCTAGGGCATAGGGTTGCAGTCGAGGTGTGCATAAAAACCGGCGGTTCCGGTGCTTTTTCAGGTGGCAGAGCGTAGGTGGCAGTGTATAGGCCTGAAAACCGGTCAGAAACCGTGGACTGAACCGTCGGTTCAGGCGGTAAACCGGCCGAGTTAGAAATTTGAATTTTTTTATTTCTTGCAATTTTACTCCTATAAATACCTCACTTTCCCCATCATTTTTACTCACCCCATTGTTATGTTAACAAGGATTTCCTTCTCAATCTTCATTTCTCTATTCTCTCATCATTCTCTCTAATTGCTCAAGTTGTTTACTAGTTACTACTTACTACCATATTTGTTGTTATGTTCGTAATTTACCATTTATTCAATACTCCATATTACATCCATACTACTTTCATTTATCACTATGTCTTCTTCTCGTGATGGACCGGGACGTAGTGATCGGGGCAAAGGAATTGCCCAAGATCAAAGTAGTCGTCCCTCAAAATCAAGGCGACCTAGTCGTCGAGAAGTTATGGAAGAGGTTTCCCGAGTGGCGGCTGAACGCATGCAAGTAAGTTCTAAAAAATTATTTTTACAATTCATGATTTTATAAGATTGAGTTTTTAATTTTTTTTTTGTGTTCCTAGTTATAACTTCAACTTATATAATATTGACAGATAGAAGAAGATCATAGGATGGTCATGCTACTCGCTGAAATGCAACAAGGTGGGGGGGATGGGCGGTGGTAGTTCCCAACAACAAGAGGACGAGTACGACGTGTCTATATCGTCGGACTCAGACAACAATGATGATAGATCTCATTTTCGTATTCCGTGTAGCACCGGCGGAAATGAGGAGATGCCTCCTCCCCCTCCACCCACTAACACTACAAAAGCTTTAAAATCTGATATTTTTGTTAAACACTACAAGAAGGTCCCGGTGGTGATTCCAAGTCCTCATGATCCGCACTCTCAAGAAGAGACTTCGGCGTTTCATGCATATTGTAACTATTGTGATAAAATCAACAAATTTGCGAGTGGTGGGTGATATGGCACCCTCCATCGTCATTTGGTGACAAAGCATCCGGTAGAATGTGTAACTACCTCTACCCAAACCCAACTAAACTTCCAATCCGGTGCCTCAGGTTCGTCAGGTAGCCTCTTTTTAAATATGATCAAAACTTTTTTGCTGACGTTTGACTATATGGGTTGCAATGAAACATTTTCCTTTTAATGTTTATGATGATAACAAATTTGAGGTTACTATGCAAAGTGGTTTAAACATAGCTATCAAAAGAGTAGGTCGAATGACCGTTCAACGATCTACCGTTAGACAATGTTTAGAGAAAAAAGTTGAATTATCACGTTATTTACTTAACTTGGGCCACAAAGTGAACATTTGCTCAGATGTATGGACTGATTGTTTTAACCGGCATTCATACATGGGCATTACGGTTCACTTTGTAAACAATAGTTGGACTTTGAACAAGCGTTTAATTGGTTTTAGAGAATTTGAGACACCACACACTGCACCCGAAATTGCTTCTTTAATTATTCAAGTTTTGAATGAGTTTCAATTATGCAATAAGATATTTTCTGTTGGTTTTGATAATGCAACTGCTAACACTGCAAGTATTAGTGATTTGATTGCGGCTTGTGCTCCGGTTATTGGAGGTAAGTATTTTCATCAAAGATACATATGTCATATTTTAAATTTATGAGTACAAAATGCGCTTGAATTATTGCAAAAGAATGTTAGTCCTATTATAAATGCAGTTAGATTAATCTATCAAAACCCAGCTATTGGCAAAGCTTGGAAGAAATATTGCCATCAAAAGAATGTAAGATATACGAATTTTACTAGGGATGTGTCTCATAGATGAAATTCGACATATGATTGTCTAAATTCTACTTTGACGCATAAAGATTCTTTATGTGATTTCTTTAGAACCTATCCCGTTCATGATTTATATCTTTCGCATAGCTGTTGGGAACATAGCGTGGCTTTATTTAAATTGTTCAAATATTTCAAAAATGCAACTGTTGAATTATTGGGTGTTTATTATTGCACTGTTGTTCGTGTTTTAGAGCATTGCATGTATATATCACTTGGTTTTAAAACTACAATGAAAAATGCTTACTCTTCACCTGAATTGATGTGTGTTTTATATTATATGATTGAGAAATGGCTTAAGTATTTCGGTGAGATTCCAACGGTGTTTTTGATTGCAAAGGTCTTGGATCCAAAATGGAAATTAGCCGGTACCTCCAAGATTTTAGTTTTTTATTATAACAATTTGAGTTCTATTGATCTTGGTCCACTTAAAGCATTGCAATCGGATACCAGTGACGAATTCGGAGTAGACCTCTCAGAAACATTTCAAATAAACCTCCTGAACTGGTCAATTATCCAACAAACCTTCGAGTATAACTTGCGTGCTCTCTACACTGAATATGAAACCAAGTATAATAGTACCCACCAAGTTAGAAGACCTCCCCCTCCTCAACAACATAACTTTGGCTTCGCATTTCAAGCCGATTATGATGACCCCGACGCGCAATCCCAATTAGCCGACCTATACAGCTACAGCACCGGCGGAAGGTCCTCAGGTATGGTAAGTGAGTTAGATTTATATTTCGATTCACTCTTTTCCTTTGGTGATGATGGTCCTACTCATCCCGCCCAAATCGACGTCGTCGATTGGTGGGGAACACACGAGAAAGATTTTCCCATACATGCTTCAATGGCCAAGGAGATTTTTTCTGTTCCGGCTTCCACTGTCGCCGTCGAGTCCGCTTTTAGTGTTGGCTCGCGTGTGTTGGATGAATCAAGAAGTAAGCTCTTCGTGAAAAAATGGAAGCCATGATGTTACTTGATAATTGGGCCAAAGCTGACGTCAGAGAACAAGAAAATGATTGGGATGATCGTCAGGAGGGATCACAAGAAGAATTCACCGGGGATGAATCGTAGGTCAACCGTCAACCGCCGGCCAAGCCAGATAGGTAAGTAAGGTAGGAGAACTACGTGGGCTTTGATTCCCTAATGCAAATGAGCATTGAGGATACTTAGGCACCTCAACTTAAATTTTAAATTTAAGTTGAGCTCAAGTCCTTTTTCCTTTATTTCTTTTTTTTTTCCATTTGTTTCTACTTTAAAAATATGCAAATACAATTAAATAATTATATTTGTATATACTCTAGTCGATGAAATAGATTTCTCTATAAGGCTAAATCCGAGAAACTTTTGACAATTCTACTATAATTGTTGATTGTTAGACTAAACTCAACATTTAAAGTTGAATTGCTAAATGTATCCTCAATTTAGTTATGTAGAAAGATCTCCTTCGCCGACTAAGAGTATATATACTTATAAAATTATTGTTCAGAACTTCTAAGTCTTTTTTGTAATTTGTAATTAGCTTCATTGTTGACTAGTAGTCTCGTTGTATTTAAAATTTTGTTTAAGACTTCAAGACCTCAAAATTTTTGTGATTTGTAATTGTTGTAACTTGTAATCTCAATAAAATTACAACTTTCATCGTGTTTTTTTGAATTTTATTTACGTACATTTCATAGATAAACAAATAAAAAAATGCAAAAAAAAAATTGCTGAACCGCCAAACCAGCGGTTCAGTCAAAAAAACGGTGGTTTTTTGAACCGAAACCGGAACCGCCGGGACCCATGGCTGGCCGGTTCCGGTTCATGGGGATGATGAACCGTGAACCGCCGGTTCATGAATCGGAACCGGCGGTTTCGACCCGTGTGCATGCACGCAAAGCCAATGAGGAGGAGCAAACGTCGGCCACGTCTCCTTCCTGGAACGGTTCTAATAAATCATACACCCTATTTTGTCTCTTTCTTGTCATTTTTATTAAAAAAAATCTAGTATTTCATGTGGTCTCGTCTATTCATGCAACTATATTGATACACACTTCTCAATAAAATTTATATTTTTATTTAGATGTATTTTTTAAATTATATAATTTTCTTTTTTTATTATGTATTTAGTGAAATGTTTTTTTTAAATAGTTGCATTTTTAAATCGAAAAAATAAAATGATGAATAGCTAAGAAGAGACGATTAAGAGGTGGAGCGTTGCAGGTGTTGTTTCTTAATTAAGAGTAGAGTAAAAGTGGTGTAGGGCACATCTTAGTGAACATAAAAGATGGATAGGAGACAGATAAAAGACATGGTTGCTAAGGCCTTCCGCAACGCGTCCCTTAGCCGTCACTTATCTCGTCCCGGGGTGACGGAACGGTTAAGGGAGGGCGTTGCAGCCTTCCGTCTCCATCCCGTCACGGAGAAACGCCCGTCCCAGAGGGACAGCTCACGAGACGTCTAGCCACGCGCGTTGGCGACGTGGCTAGCTCCGGTTCGTCCGTGACGCCCACTCGCCGGCCCGCGCGTGGGCGTCGTTTTTATCCGGAAAAATATTTTTTTTGTTTTTTTTTTAAAATTTAGGAAAAATTTAAAAATTAAAAAAAATTCCAAAAAATATACTAGCCGTTTATAGGCGTTTTTTTTGCAAATTTTTATTTATTTTTTATTTTTTTAAAGCATCCAATCACTTCTATAAATATCAAATCATTCCCACAAATTAATCCACCATAAAAAAATATGTTTTTTAATTTAAATTATGTATTTTTAATTTTTTTAGGATTTTATTAATGAGGTTTTTAAATTTTTTTGAATTTTAAGTTGTACTTTTATTTTATTTTTAATTAAGTGTGTTTTTTTTACTTGAATTTGGTTGGAAATAAAAATAAAAAATGAAATTGAATGAATAGTAATTTAAAGGACGGTTAAGGGATGAAGGGTTGCAGGTTCCATCTCTTAGTTAAGGGATGGAGTAAAAAAGTACAGTGGGGCCCGCGAATAGTAATTTAAGAGACGGTTTAGTGACAGCGTTGTGGATGACCTAATGCTCTTATTTCATTTTTTCTTTTTTTAATAAATGTATCTCAAATTCTATCAACTCATTTATTCACAATTAGTATAAAATTAGGTTTCGTTTAGTAGACTATCCATGTTATGATATGTATTATGGTTTGTGCTATTTATATTTTTAATTTCACAATTAGTATAAAATTAGGTTTCGTTTAGTAGACTATCCATGTTATGATATGTATTATGGTTTGTGCTATTTATATTTTTAATTGGTATGTTTGGTGCAAAATATAGAATATCATTACTAATTTTATGTAAACCAAAATAACCTAAATAATATATATGCACAAATTGAGAATCGAAGAGATGGAGGATAACTTTAGTGTTTTTGTTCCACTATCTTGGTCCAACTCCCAAAACTTTTAGTTAATCCACCAAAATTGTTGGTTAATAATCTAAGTGAAACATAAACTTCAAGACGGGCGGCCATAAAAATTCCTTCAATATTATATATGCACATATCACTAATTTTGTCACCCATTTTTCTTCGTAAAATCAAAGAATTTCTAAATAATTTCATTTTATATATGAAATACTTAATTTTTTTTATTAATACTACTATTCCTTTTGTCCTCAAAATTTAATATCATTTCTATTTATAAAAAGTTTTATTACTATCATTTTTCTTTTTTATATTTTATCAATTTTTCTCCCTTTCCACTTCCTGTTTTACTATTTACATATTAAAAAATATATATTTCGACATTGAAATTATTTTTTCATAGACTAATAGAGTACCATTAAATAGCATATTTATTTTCATAATAAATGCATTTAAATTAGTACATATTATGATACACTCGCTTCAAATCAACTTTTGTTCATAAAAATAATCCATTTTTTTTTGTCAAAACACACGTTCTTTAGAAATTTAATTTCATTTTAATTAGAGTATAATTCTACTTTTCAACTTTCATGTTGACTTGTCTCACCTCAATCAAAATATCATTCGTTATTTCAATCACAATTTTTCATCTTTCACTTTGATTTTAACTCTATTTATCAATTTTAATGTTGACTAGTCTCACATCAATCGAAATACCATCGGTACAAGCGTAATATTGTCAGCTTCATTATAGTTGTAATTCAATTTTGCATCTCATATTGCATTTATTTTTTCCAATTTCAAACATTTGTTTAAATTTTGGAATACCGAGATCTAATATCATAAAATTATTTAAAAATTTATATTTTTTCATAAACTTTAATCTTGACGTATAATATCACCAACTTAAATAGTTGTTTAATTTTTTTCACTAGCAACAAAATCCGGCTACATTTCATTTACCACTGAAAATGATGGTGATGTGATTTCAAAGTCCCTAGATGCCAAATACGGTTATTATCTCATTTTAATTTAGTTAGATTCTGTTGCTAGTGGGAAAAACTAAACAACAATTTAAGTTCGTGATATTATATGTCAATTTCAATGTTTGTGGAAAAAAAATAATATTTTGAAAAGTTTCGTGATATTAGGTGTCAATATTCCTTAAATTTTTGTATTTGTGAAATAAAAATGAAATATTATACTTGCAAAAAACTAAATTTAAAATTTAAAAATTGTATTAACTAAATATAAAAAAACTAATTTAAATTTCTAAAATTATTTTAAGAAAGACAAAATAAATTTTAATGAAAGTGTGCCCAAATTTCTTCAGTTTGATTTTAATGGATAATGATTAATTACCATGACATGTATTATGTTTTCATGTGTTTTAGTTGAAAATATTGAATATTATGTTAAATTTTATGTTGACTAAAATAACCTTAACAATATATTTTCTCGGATAGGAGTGAGAAAGATAAAGGGGCAATATTTTACTTTCATTTCATTGTCTATGTTCAACTTCCAAAGTTATTAATCTAATCAACCAAAATGGGAGTTTAATTTTCTAGGTTGAAACATAGGTTCTTAGACACTGAAAAATTAACATGGATCATTCACTGAAACTAACTCATAACTTGGATACATACCAAACACTGTTAAGGCTATATTAACAACTCTTAACTTACTCTAATATAACTATCAAACATTATTCTTATTTACGATCAATATCTTGATTCTTGTTTTGATTCTATCACAATTTTCTATCTTTTCATTTATGATGAAGGATACAGATCAACTTAAATCATAAACTCTCACTACTCTAAAATAATTATTTTTCATTTGTTTAATTATAAAATTAAAAAGTAAAGAAATATTAGTGAAACTTATTTTATTCTTCACTGAAATATATACTTTATGTGTGTAAGATACCAATAGTGTCTCTTATCCATCTCTTAATCATCTCTTATGTACACAATTCATAGACATCACACCACTTTTTGCCTCATCTCTTATTCGAGAAACAACACATGCTACCATTCATCTCTTAACCATCCCTTCTCTTATGAATAATATTGTAATTTTCATGTGAGGTTTTATTTTTATTATTATAATTTCTTGGTTACAATGTTTCACTATTGAACTATATATGTTCTTAATTAGATGTTGTTGATGCGTGGTTGTTGTTTTTGTAATTTTCATGAGAAGTTTTATTTTTATTTTTATAATTTCTTGATGACGTTGTTTCAGTATTGAATTATATAGTTTCTTATTTATATGTTGTTGATGTGTGTTTACTGTTTTTGTATTAGATATTTAAAAGATTTTAATCAATATTTCTGAACTAATTTTAATAAACGTTTTTTTATTTCATCCTTTTGATGCATATAATTTGATAGTATTATATACCTTCGCAAGTGTATAATATGTTGTGCATCGTTCGGGTGAGATAGAAATTTAATATACCCTGCATTGCACGAGAGAAATACTACTAGTTATGGTAAAGATAGTGAGTGTAAGTTATTCTAGTAGTAGAGGAGCTAAATTTGAGGTTAAAAATCTCAAATTGGAGTTAACATAAGGCGACTTCTAAATATTTGATATTAATTTTACATGTATAAAAAAGTTACTCCATTCAAAAAATAATAATTCACTCGTGCAAGGTAAATTCAACCACCTAAAGGGAAGTGAAAACAATTGAAATAAATACAAGTATGACAACCTTTGATTAATGTGGGAGTCAAATCTGAGAGTAACGTTTGCCTCTGAAACATGCTTCATAAACTGTACAAGTTTTATAAAATGAGGCCAAGTTGACATGCATGATGTGCTGACGTGGATGATACCAATTCCAAACATGCATGACAAATAATGTGACAACAATTGGACTATGTAGATTTGCCTTTTAATATTAAGTTCCAAAGCCTGATCTACTTGAAAATACAAAAACCATAATTTAAAAAGAAACACGATAACTTACAATTACTATAATAAGGCCAACTTGTAATTAAGAGGCGCTTAAACTATGAAAAAGCGATTCACGAACTTCCAATATGAAGAATAATCTTCATTCCTTGTCCAAAACCACTTGATCCAACTACATTAATGAATGCTCTAATCTCAACCACCTCATACCCCAATGTTCAATTATATGATCTTTTTCTGATTTGAATAGGACTTTGGATATTGTATCCTATTTTTGGTGTTCTTTGTGTACCATTTTAAAAAATTATTTTTTTTGTTCCCAACTAGAGGACTAAATCCCTCATTCCAACGGTCAGTGCACTAATAAGCGTACATGTCCGCCAAATGATTTGCTCTATGCACATGGCCAGGGATCGAACCCCTAACCTCATTTTTTTAAGGGACGGGGTGCTGAACCATCAATTTCTTTTCAATTCTTTTCTTGTTAATCATGATTAATTGTACTCAATTAGGATATGGAGTATGATCATTTTAGCATTTAATTTCAATTTGTGTAGTAGGACACGGGTGTCTAGTAGAAAACACCAAACACACTTTGGGAAGTTGTGGCCACTTAGTTGAAATCTATGACAAACCAATGTGAATAAATTTCAAATGCAGCCCATAGAGAGCTACAAGGCTGGGTTAGGACAAAAAGAATGATGCACCTCTATATATCCACTTGTTACTTCTTTATGTGTGTGTTTTTCTTACATCTATAAAATGTGCATAGATCACATCTTCACCACCATCATCATTCTCTCTAATTAAGAAACACAAAATCCCAAAAGGGTCATTGAGTTTTTGCAGTTTGCATCTACAAAATCTAGTTTTTGTCTCTCTTTCTCATCACATCATGGCAAAGGTGCATCCGCAGCTTGTCTCTTCATGCACTTCATCAAAGCAAGAAGTGTTCACTCTTTGGATGAAGTCTCTAATCATGAGCACCAACGGTTGTGCTGTTTTCGATTCCAACGGTTGTATCGTGTTTCGGGTCGACAACTATAGCCACAGATGCACCACTCAAATCTGCATCATGGATGCCACAGGCAAAGTCTTATTGACTATACTTAAAAAGGTAGTAATTTAATTTCTTAGAAACTCAAAATAAAAATTTATTGATCATTCATTATATCATATTATTTGGTATAGCAGAAATTCTCCCTCTTTAAAACATGGGAGGGATACAGATCAACAACAAGCACGGAAGGCGGGAAGAAGAAGCCGGTGTTTCAAGTTCGAAAACTCATGGGAATCAGAGCGTTTCTCGGATATTTGAGAGGCTACTCAATTTGCAAAGCTTTGATCAGAGTAGACGAAGATAAAGTATGTGAATACAGAATGGAAATTAAAAGTTGTAAGCAATCTTGGCGAATAGTTGATGCTTTTGGTGGCCTTGTTGCAGAGGTGAGATCGATGTATATGATTTTCTTGATTAAATAATGTACTAGTATGAAATAATGTTCAAGTTTATAACTATGTGTGTTTTGGTATGTATAGGTTAAAAGAAAGATAACAAGAAGTGGAGTTGTTCTTGGAGAAGATGTGTTAACAATGGTTGTTGAACCTCATATTGATCACTCTCTTGTTATGGGATTGGTGCTTGTCATGTGAATCTACTATTGTTTTAGTATTTTATTTTTCAAAGATTAAGAAGCACCACAGTTTTCAATACGAGGATCAGGCACGGAGGAATCAAGGACAAGAGATGCAGTCATCAACATTCTAGCCCGCTGATTGATTTCTGTAATATAAACAATTCATCGAATGCCAATTATAGACATCAATTTATAGTAGTAGTAGTTAGATGTCCTTTTTTTCCTTTTCTTTTCTCTTTTTTAAGTTTATCCTATAATTAATTTACCGTACAATTTACTCCCTTCGTTTCTTAAATTTTATCATGTTTTGACTGGACAAGAGTTTTAAGAAGTGTAATACTCCTTCAATCTCTCATTACTTGTCCATGTTTTTTGCTATTTTGATCTATTCCTCATTAGTTGTTTACTTTCATTTTTTTTAATCATAAATGGTAAGTATGTCTCATATTCCACTAAATCATTTCACTCATATTATATTATAAAACTAATACTGCATCTGTCCGTAAAAAATAGACTAGTTTTACCATTTTTTGCCGTTTTCCGAAATTAGACAATGTTTAAATATGGAAAGCTTTTAACTAATTACACAATCTACTAACACTACTTCCACTATCTTTTCCCTATCTCTTTCTTACTTTTTCCAATCTTTCTATTACTTTATCAATTGCCCATTAAAACCCGTGCCATGTACTGTAAGTTTGTTTATCTTTTGGGGACGGTGGGAGTAGTATATATAAAAGTGGTACTCATATTCCACTAATTTTTTCACTTTATATTTCTTAATACTCACATTAGAACCAAAGTAGACAAATATTAGGAGACGGAGGAAGTAGAAATTTAGTTGAAAATATTAGTAGAATGTGAGTCCTTTATTTATATACTTTATAATAAAATGTGAGGAAAAATGAGTTAGTTGAATATTGAGTCCACGACCAAATATGATACTCCACGAAACTATTAACCCAAAATCAAATTATGAGTAGTTCAGTGGCAGAGGGAATTCAAAACAAGGGGATGGTGGTACCTCCAATTTTTTATTTTATTTTTACTACTATTATTATATATATAATTTTATTAGTAATGTACTTTATAAAAATTTCTAAAAGATAGCTATGAATATTGAAGGAAGAATCATCTAAGGAAATAAATCAGAATATAAGCTTGCTTCAGTCCTAGAGATGGCTTCTCTTCCTTTGACAAAGAATGTGTACTCAAACTTGCAACTTTTTATCCTTCCAATTTTTCAAGCATTGATTTGAGGTCTCTTGATTGTCAACTTGATATATTCATGGGGGATATGAGAAGAGATAATGACTTTTAGAAATTGCAAAATCTTAGTTCTCTTTCAATGAAGCTTGTTGAAACAAAGAGGGATGTGGCTTTCCCCTTTGTCTTTTTTGCTTATCAAGTTGATTTTGATTCTTCCAGTTGCTACTGCATGTGTAGAGAGAGTATTTTCTGGAATGACGTTTGTAAGAATAAGTTGCAAAATAGAATTGGTGATCAACCTGATGATTGTTTGGTGACTTTCATTGAGAATGAAATGTTTCTACAAGTCTCTGATGATAATAGAGCCCATTGCTTTGAGGAAATGAAGACTCGCAGAAAAATAAATTAGATGTTATGTATAGTTTTTGGTTTATTTTATTTTAAAATACACGATTTCAAAATTGAATAATATTTAAAATATTATTTTACTGCTATTTTCTACTATTTTTTTAGTATTATGTAATTATTTATCATACGACTCGTACCTCCAGATGACAAATCCTGGATCCGCCACTGGAGTAGTTCTTTCCTCTTCATGCTAACTCAAGTCTTTGTCTTCTCAGTCCTTCCTAATATCTTAAGTCAAACTTAAAACAAAATTAATTTACTGTTTTCTTTAGTGTAAATAAGTAATACCTTATTCGGTGACTCGCTTCCTTGTGGGTTCGATATCAGTGTACTTCTAGTAGCATTTTTAATTTTTTTCTCTAGCATTTTTAATTTTTTTTATTACTTGATAATGAGAAATTGAACTTCATATCTTGCAGATAGTATGTTTTTTTTGTTATTTCTTTTTATTTATTATTTTATTTTCTAGTTTTAACTTTGCTTTTCATAGGATATATACTGTGATCTATTTTCTATTTTGTAGTACTTGAGACTGGACAATACCAACAGTGATCAAATATCTATTTTTCAATTCTTAGGAATTTATGTACTAGACATGGCTTTAAGCACGCACTTTTTCTAAGTACTTACTCTGAAGTTGTCGAAGTTGCAGAGAGAGAAATATCACAGATGATGAAATTTTGGGGACATAGAATTGTGTTAAAGAATTCAATCTCCAACACTTTGTGTATGTTTCGGATGGACAGATCATATCTCAGATATAATTAAGCCAATATTCAGATGGCAATATTAAATCCCCAACTTCTTCATCCAAGACTTAATCAGATATGGATTGTCCCGCGACTCTCAGTCTCCGCCGACAAAATAATCTGTGGCCGCGACTAACATTTCTTCCTTTTCTAGCCTTTGCTTTTTTTGCCAAATCAATCTCTGCTATTGTCCAATTTTGCAAGAAACCAACTACGCAACCTATTTTATACTATCATTTGGGTATTATAAGAAAGCTGAATTCCAAGGTAGGTAATTTATATCCTCATATTCTGCCGTTGTATGGTTTATGAAAGAAGAAAATGAAGTAATTTTTCATGGGTAGAAATTTGGATAAATGTTCTGGTTTGCTGATCGCTTATTATTTTTAGAAATTAGGGTTTTAGTTGGTTGGAAAGTGGCATGATTTTGTCTTAGGAAGTTCTAATGAAAAATACTCCATCCGTCCCACAATAATGGTCACTTTTATTGTGGGCACGGGTTTTAAGAAATGTAAAGAAAAGTTGGTTGGAAAAGTTAGTGGAATGTGAGACCCACTTTTTTATATTGGTTTTATAATACAATGTGAGTGAAATGAGCTAGTGGAATGTGAGACCTGCTTACCATTTATGGTAAAAATGAAGTGTGACAATTATTATGAGAGAGACCGAAATGGATAAGTGTGACAGTTATTGTGGGACAGATAGAGTAATTAAATTTGAAAATTTTATGGTAATAAACTAGCATATATAGTAATTAGAAATAATTTTCGAAGAGGTGTTTTTGAGGGCATATTAGTAAATATACAGTAATTTGTTATTAATTAATATTTCAAATCAAAATGGTGCATATTATATCAAAATTGTCATATCAACCGAACACGTTTGTGTCAACCAATATTGAATCCCATCCTATCTTACAACTATTTAATATATGCAACCGAACACCACTTATATATACATCTAATACAAATTTACTGTTTATGTAATACACATAAAGTTTATGTTTTTACACATGCACTATGACCAGACATATAAAGAAAACTTATTGAGCTTGGCTAGAGATTTAAGTAAATTTATATTAGCCTCGTCCTAAGACTCATGTTTAATCAAATCCGCCCGCATTTTGAGTCGTTAAGGAATTATTCATCAGTCACGCTATCGTGATTACTATTGAATCACCATTCCAAATCTGAATTACATATTCTAGGGCTTCTTTTTAATTAAATTCATTTCCCGTGTTGAATTAATATTTAGGATAAAAAAAATATTCTCTGTGAAGCACGTTACTTGAGTCATTTCTTTTCCACAATCATTTTGAAAAAGTGATAATAAATAATTAAAATTTGGAAAAAGTAAAGTAATAGAGATAATAATATAGAGAAGAGTCTTCTTTATATTATTCTCTCTTACATTACTCTCTCATTTTCCCAAAACGAGTGAAAAAAGGGTAACTTAAGTAACATGGGACGAAGGAAGTAGTAGAATTCATATTTTTTTTGCACGAATGAATTTTGTTATAAGCATGTAATCTATGTATTAAGTGCAAACTAAATTAATCTACTTAATCACCAAATTATATTCTAAGTAGTGAATTTTTTTAATATTTGCAATACTACCTCCCTCAGTACCTTAAGAATAGAAACTATTTTTTATTTTGGTTTGTCCCTTAATGATAGAAATTTTCTAAACTTTGTATTTTAAAAAGTGCATCCCACAACCCACAACCACTACTTCCAAGCTTTTTTTCTTTCTTTCTCTTACTTTACTCATCTCTCTCTCTCTCACTTTACTAATTATTCTTTTTTATTTTACCAATTATGCATTAAAATCCGTATTATTTTAAAAGTTTCTATTTTTTAAGGATGGAGCTAATACTTCTGTTTCAAACCCCATCAAATATGGGTTTCAACAAGGGAATTCCGTCCATACACTTTTCTTGGGAGAAACGAGGTGACCTTATAACATATCTAATCATTTATGTTAATTATATGACTATTACAAGAAATGATGTTTAAGAAACTGAAAATTTAAGAGGGAATCTATTTTCCAAATTTGAGATGAAAGACTTAGGAGTGCTAAAGTACTTCTTTAGCATTGAAGTTTTGAGGTCAGACAAAGGAATCTTCTTGCGACAAAAGAATTATATTTAGGATCTTGTGGCAGAAACTAGATTGTTGGACTGTGATTTAAATTAAATTGTAGTCTTTTATTGCATTATTTTAACACCCTTTTTAAGGTGAAGAATGAACTTATTTTGATTTATTGTAGGACAAGAGCTCTAAGAGAAAGTGGACAACAAAAGAAGGCCTGGATCTAAACAGTGATAGGCCTATCAAGATTGTTTTCAAACGCTTATACAAGACTACCATTGAGTTCATAATTAAAAGAGCTTCGCGTGGGCACCTTGTATGCCTCAATCAGAGTCCGATAGAGAAAGATATGATTATTTTTATGAAGACTGGCATTCAGGAGAAAACGTGTCTAGGCCTAATTTTCAAATCCTGGTTATTTAAATTGCTAGAGCGCGGCTCTTAACAGGACTTTTGGCGATTGCAACTCATTTTGGAGTGGAAATAGAGCTTGGAAGCCACATTTTGGAGTGGAAATAGAGCTTGGAAGCCACATTTAAGGAGAGCAATATTGAAGCGTCATCCACCCGAGCCTTGTCTCCTATGGTATACATAGCTAAGTAGTATTTTATGTTCATATGACCACCATGAGTGGCTAAAGCATGAGATTACTCATAGTTTGTTGTAGGCTTGCTTGAACATAACTCCATTAATTGATTATTTATGAATCTTTTATTTTTGTGATTACTCCTAGTTTGTTGTAGGTTTGCTTGAACATGAATCCCATTAATTGATTATTTTGAATCTTTTGCTTTTTAGTTCTTATTTATTGTGTTTATCTTTATCTGTGTTAAGTTCTGCAGAAACTTAATATGTAAATGACCTTAATTCTAATGTCTCTTTAAATTGGAATAAGGAGTAAACAAAGATAAGGAACTCTTGGGCTAGAACTAATAAGGGGATAGTCTAGGGATGGATCTTGGGGATGGATCTTATGTGTTAAACTGTAATGGAAGCTAATCTAAAGCCTACTATACGTCTTGTAGGGATGAGAGGTTAGTGAGTAGAGTCTAGGAGACGTAATTTGCTTATCCTAGGTGTAAAATTCCTCGATTAGTGATCAGTTGCGAGCGAGAATAAAATCAACATGATCTTTAAAAGCATTGGAAAGTAATTATGAAATAGGAGTCATGTGAAAAAACAACCCGAGCTGTGTGCTTTTTGTTCAAACCTTTTAAACAATCCTAAAAATCACAACAAACTACAAATTAGCTGACACACCTATGGCAGTAAATCATGGGTTATGAATTTACGTAGGAGCATAACTAACATACTAATTGGTGATATTAATTATTGGTTGAAAAATCTATCTATATGTCTCATACCAGACACGATATAACATACGTAGTGAGAGTAGTCAGTCGATTCATGCACCAACCACATGTTAATCATTTAGAAGTTGCGTTGAGGATCGTAAGATGTTTGAAGGATGATGAAATTGAGATTGAGATTGAGATTGTTAGAGCTTACTATGATTTTCTTTTTGTTTAGCGAAGTTTGTAGAAATATCACACTCTCTCTCCTTAAAATTAAGGCCTTATAAGAAAGGAGGAAGGTTATTCAAGTCGACATGAGATAAAAAAATGAGGATTTTCAACTCGCCCTCACACATGTGGGTGTGAATGCACATCGGAATTTCACACGCTCGGACAAAGAGATCCACATTGACTTGGTCTTGCTCTGATACCATGTAGAATTAGATCACTCACCCCATTAAAAGATCCCTTATAAAGGGGATGATTATCCAAGTATATACAGATGAGACATGATTATTATCAAATCGAGATAGGAAAAAGAATTAGGGTGTTCAATAGAGTTCTCTCGCCTCGTGCTTATGGCTTTGCCTTTTTGTGCACCTGGCTAACAATACGATTTCCCATAGCTCTGCCTCTTTGTCCACGTTTGATCCGATCTCTTCACCTCCACCTCCTCGTCAACCATTTTGTTTGTTATATGCTATAAATGTGGAATAAAAACAAATAAAAATGTAAATAAAATAGATAGAGATAAATTGATGAGTTGAAGCTTACTATATATACTCCATTCTTCCCATAGAAATAAGCTGAATTTCCTTTTTTTCGTCTATCCATAGAAATAGTCGATATCTATTTATGGAAATCTTTTTTTTCTTCTTTTTACTTTATCATCTATAGGGTCCACCATTCGCTACATTATTCCAACTATTTTTTTTCATCTCTCTTACTTTACCAATTACACGTTAAAACTCATATCATCTCAATTAATCTATTTTTAAAGCGGAAGGATTATTATTCAGCTAGCAACTACAAAGACAAAAGACATGAATACAAAATAGTTGGACTGTAAAGTAGATCGGGCAGCACGTGACAATTATTCATGCTCTCATCCAAACTTCACATATTACACGTAGCACTTATTTCTAGCTAAGCTTTTGGGAATGAGCTGGAATTCTTGTTTTTTGACAATCTCATCTGAATCGAATTGTTTTCAACTTCATCGATAAATGTCACGTTACAATATGCATTTTTGTACGTTAAAAAAATGATTTGGTGAAGTAATTAAATATTGGGAAATCACAACTTCCACGTTTCATTTTTGTGGAAGAACTCGCCTGACTTTGGTACAGTAAATGTAACGCGCCTAATCATTTTCCTACTTTTACCATTTCTTCGTTTGGTTTTGAAATAATTGTGGGGCAAGAAAGTGTAGATAGGGACTAATCTCATTATATTATTTTGTTGGGTTCCTTCTCTTTTGCCAACTCTAATATTATAATCCCTTCATCCACCATTTAAAAAACTCTTTTAATACAATACTAGTTTAAGAAATCGTTTAGTTTTGCGAAAAAAAGTAAAGAAGAAAATAGATAGAATGTGAAACTCATTTTGAGTACTAGTTCATTATTATCATGATCTAAAAAGTTAGTACAATGTGAGGTCCGTATATTAAAAATGAAAAACGTAAACTATATAATATTAAAGTAACTTTATTTTTATAATAATAACAATAGTTAAAATAGGATAAGTAGTTTGAGATTGGCAAACATCCAGTATGGAGCAAGTGCTTGGAATGAAAGGAGTAACTTTTATACTCCCCCGTTTCCTAAAAATAAAAACTATTTCCTTTTTTGTCATTTCCTAAAAATTGAAACACTCCATTTTAGGAAAAAAATTTCTCTCTATAAGCTGAGATCCATTTTCCACTAATACACTTTTTTTTCTATTTCTCTCTTACTTTACCACGTTTGCATTAAAATACATGCAGTTCCAAAAGTTCATATTTTTAGGAAATGGAGAGAATAATAATATACTGGTGGTAGGGCATCATAAATTCTGGGACAAATGGATATGAAACGCAACTTCAGTATTAGTTTAACTTCACATATCTACATACTCCCTCCGTCCGCCATTAGGATTCCCGGTCACTCTTACGCACTTGTTTTATAAAAATGATAATAAATAGTTAAAGTGGAGAAATGGTAAAGTAAGAATTCTCCCTCTTACTTTACCATTTCTCCACTTTAACTATTTATTATTATTTTTACAAAACGAGTACGTAAGAGTGACCGAGAATCCTAATGGCGGACGAAGGGAGTATAACGTAGTACTCCCTCCGTTCCTAGTTAATTGCGACACTTAATTTCAACACTGATTAAAGATAGTGTGTAAATGAATGGTGAATATAGTAAAAAAAAAAAGTAAAAGAAATTATTTTTTTTGGTAACTAACAGCAGGCAGAGCCTGAAAACATACTAAACTACCGAATATAAGAAACGTATTTTCTATCATGCAACAACCAACTACAGAGTTCCATAGGGATCGTTACTAACACATGCATTCCTCTTTGAAACCTATAAGCATGATGTGACATAAAGTCAGCAGCAAAATTCTCTTCTCTGTGCACATGTTGTACAACCACTAAATCAAAATCCTTCAATAACTCTTGTACCTTGTGCACAATTGCCCGACAACATATGTATACCTCAAGGAGCCCCATAATCATAGAAACTCCGAGAAAACTATCATTCTCTACCTTCAACTTTCGATAGCCCGAAGTTTTAGCGACCTGTAACCCATAATACATACAGCAAATCTCTACAGTTAAAATGGAACAAACTCCAATATTGATAGCAAAAATATACAAATGACTCAAATATCTGGTAACTTTCTATTTCCTCCAAAATTATTAAAATGATTCAATTACATAGGAGTATGCTTTTATGCATTACATCATATTTACACTAAACAAACAGTTATTCCTAGAATTTCTTTTCTTCTTTTAAAAACAATTGCTTGTCGGAGTTACCACCACGTGAACTCATAAAATAATACTCCTCCATATGAACTACTCCATCCGTTCTATAGAAATAAGCCATATTTTTTTTTCGTCCGTCTCATACAAATAGTCCATATTTATTTATGGTAATCTTTTCTCCTTACTTTTTATTTTATTATTTATGGACCTCACCATTCACTGCACATTTTTTATTACTTTTTCTACTTCTGTTTTACTTTACCAATTATACATTAAAAATTGTGCCAAAATCAAATGATCTATTTCTATGTAACACAACGAGTAGTAATACTCCAAAAAGTTCGAAATAATTGTGGAACAAAAAAGGTGCAAAATTCAATAAACCACGTGTTGGAAATTCATTAAAAACAATCATTTTCTAGTCCCTTTTCCGTCTATATATCCACCTCACATTCTTCATCTCTCTGCAACACAACACAATACACAGATTCTCAGTTTAAGAATCACTGAGCTAGCTCACTCTGCAAAGATCCCAAAAATGTTTGCCGAGATCTGGAGCAAGAAAAGGCTCTCAATCAATAGCAATTGTGAAGGCCTTCGTTTCTTTACAAAGATAGAAATCTCGAATTCAAACGTTGTTGTCAAGCCCATTTTCTTGCTCAAACCCAAATCCAAATCCCCAAATTCCAACAACAATTGCTACCTCAAACTCTGCCATCTCTGCATCAAACCCTTGAATTTCGATAAAGAGATATTCATGTATAAGGGCGATTTGGGGTTTTGCAGTGTAGAGTGCAGAGACAGGCAGATTTACATGGATGAGACTCAACAAATGGAAGCCAACACGAAAAGAATACTCTCCACTTTCCGTCAACGCCACGCCGGTGGCCGCTGTGAGACAACCAAGCTCTTGGAGGACTACCGCCTTCGCCGCCGCCCTTTCTCGCCGCCGAGTGAAAGAGTTGTTTTCTCCTATAGTTAAAAAAAATTCACTTTTTTTTGTTCTTCTTCTTTTTTCATTTTCTTATTTCCATTTTTAGTTTTTCGTTGTTTCCACAATTTGAGAAACATAAAGTTTGAAGCATGTGTACAATGTCAAATGAGAAGTCCGAGATATTTTGCATTTACCAGAATCAAGATTCGTAAGCTTTAATTTTTCATAGTTTAATAAAAATGTTAGAAAGCTTCATTTCATATCCTAGCTTGCCACAAAATAACACATAATTGAAACGTTACGGTATTTTGTGGCACACTCAATTTATATAAAATATCTTAAAGAATATCTACAAATGTTGGATTCACATGATCCATTTGGTAACTCTCAAGCGACTTATCTTGGATAAGCCAAGATAGTGTAACAAGTAATGATGATTGGTCGATCAAGATACGAAAACAAATAGTACTCCCTCAGTCAAGAAAATAAATAATACTCTCAAGTTAGTAGTAAATTTTAGTATATAATAATATTTAAATTAAATATAAATTAAATTTGTTGGATAAAATAAAAATGAAATGAATTAATGAGAAAGTGAAGGGATAAAATAATAATGTAAGGATGATTGCATGTGTTGTCTTTTAATTAAAAGCCTGAGAGGTGAAGTAAAAAATGCTATGGAGTCATGGATAGTGAATGAATGAGATGATTAGGGGATAGATATGAGATGAGGTTGTGGATGGCCTAAAAAGTTGTAATATATAGTACTCCCTATTTGATTTTAGAGTGAACTACACAAATGATCTCTGAACTATGCGTTTCGCACGCAAATGGTACCAGAACTTTAAAAATATCATGGGTAGTCCTGAACTAAGGTGCAATCATATTTATGGTACTTTTTCACTATTCATCACAATTTTGTACCAAAAATACCCCCAAGACATGGATGGTATTTTTGGACTTTCATATTTAGGTATTGGATATGATATTTTCCCTATCTCTAAGCGATTGAAAAAGTGAAATAAAAAATATCATTTCAGGTACTTAAACTATAAGAAAATATCATATCCAATACTTAAGAGAAAAATGGAGAAAATATTATATGCAGTACCTAGATATGAAAGCCCAAAAATACCCTTTATGCTTTGGGGGCATTTTTGGTGTAAATTTGTGATAAATAATGAAACAGTACTATAAATGTGATTACACCTTAATTCAGGGATTACCCATGATATTTTTGAAGTTCAGATACGATTGACGTGCGAGACGTGTTCAAGGACCATTTGCGCAATTCAATCTTAATTTTATTTGTTTCACTGCCGAACCCGATTCACGAAGTTTAATTAGCAAAGGCAAACTAATTAAAGTTTGAATTCCTTTTAATCATTCGTCTTTGTCGAAAATGATAATATCTGTTCTTTTAATTAATTTGTGGTCCTGGCTTTTTAAAGACACCCACAATTTTTTCAGATATAGCCCTTTGTGTGTTTGTGTGACACTGACATCTCACATATTTGAACGCTTATCTACAGGCTATTATTTTTATACTACTATTTTATCGATACCATTTATTAATTGTACAGCCAATTTAATACTAGTATCTCTCTTTAGTTCATGTAACACGGCCACACGCATGGTTATGCTATATAATTAATTATACTCTTTAGTTCATATAACACGGCCACACGAGAAGTCGATGGCTATGCAATTAATTTTATTTTTATCTAAGCATCATTCGAGAGCACTATATTCTTATTTAATGTATGTTTACTATAATTTAATTTTATTTATATATTTAATATATTAAAAATATTATTAAAATTTTTTATTTTATAAACTACATAAAGTTACTATATTTTGTTATTTTATGAATTTAGTTGAAGTTATAAAGAAAACTAACAAACCAGGTTTTGATTTATAATTAATTTCTTAATTAATGACAATATTAATTCTTAGATTTTTTTTTAAAAAAAAAACAAAATTTATAAAACAAAAAAAATTACCAAAAAAGTGCTTATTGACATGTTACTCCGTACAAGTTAATATTTATCACATAACATAATCTACTTTCATTACGGAAATTATATCTTTTTTTTTCAAAATAAATACAAACTTTTAAATGTCTCGGATTCGAACTCATAACTTTTGGTCCGAATATTAATAACAGTATCACGTGGCTAACATACGCACACATAAAAATCACAATTCTAATTCGGCACTTAGCGGGATACGCCAATTAGACCATCCGCAATGGGCGGACGATGGCACGCCCGATGGCGCGCATCATCCGCGCCATTCATCGTCCGCCCCCACTGTGGGTGTGTGGCATAGGCCGCGGACGATAGTCGCTGCCTATGCTTCGGGCGCGACTTAAATCGCGGACGATGGCCATCGTCCGCTCCATTGCGGACGTCGCGGACGATGGCCATCGTCCGCGACATCGTCCGCCCCATTGTGAAGGCCGCGGACGATGGCACGCGGTTTCGTTTTTTTATAAATAGCGTTCATTTGTAATATTTCATTTCACACGATTTCATATTCGAAACTTACATTTACATAATTACTACGAAATGGATTCAAGCCCCAATAGCCCTACGTTTAGCGGAGAGGCGCATTGGCCGGGTACAGAACCCAGCGATTATCGTTCGTTCGGCGACAACACCCATTACGATCCCGATTTCAGTACGGAATCGTATGGGTTGTCTGATATGGAGCCGTCTCCGCACCGCCCAACCGCATCGGCCGATCCCGCCCCCTCAGCGACCGGTGCCGCCAAGGGGAAGGCAAAGCGGAACCGGCAGCGGGGGCAGAAGTTGCCGCCTCCCGGTGACTGCGATGAGTACGCCCCCGGCCGTACGAACTACACCGGTGACGAAACTCTCACTTTGGCCCGGTGTTGGGTAGATATATCGGAAGATCCGATATTCGCCAACAACCAGAGACAGACCGCGTACTGGAAGCGCATCGCGGACCTCTACAATTCGGTCAAGCCGCCGACCGCGTACAAGCGCAAGCGTGATCAACTCCGCAAGCACTGGGATCAAATCAAGAAGCAAGTGAACTTGTACTCGGCGGAGTCCGAGAAGTGCGCGCGATCACAGGGGAGCGGCGAGAGCGTGCACGACGTGCGCTCTAAAGCGATGTTGTCGTACCGGTCGATGTTCGGCGAGTTCAAGCACGAGGCCATCTGGGCGCTCTTGAGGGAGAAGCAGAAGTTCCAAGGTGGAATTCTGCACACTGGTGCGCCGAAGAGGACGAAGGTCACCGAAGCTAGTGACTACACGAGCAGCGGCAGCGGCACTAACCCGGTTGACCTCAATCGGACGTACATGGATGAAGGGAGTTCCGGCACACCGGTGTCCTCCCGGCGTCCTTCCGGCATCAAGGCTGCGAAGGCCAAGGGGAAGGCGACCGCGACGACATCGTCGACCGCTGCAACCCCTGATCCGGACCCGGATGAGCTCCCGACGCAGACGTCCACCGCGTTTGCGTCGTTAGCTACAGCGTCGATGGCAAGGACGATGTTGCAGACGCACAAGACCCTCAAGAAGTGCACCGACCCCGAACAAGCCGAGTATCTCCGTGCATTACTCGATGAGTTGCTTAGGAAGTTGGGAATTGGCCCGACTTAGTTTTTTTCTTTTTTTAGTAGAATGGTGTAATTTTTTTTTTATTAAAACTTCACCGCTTGTTATTTAGTCGTTTTTTTTACTCGTTATGTGTTATTTGAAAACAGTTAAATTAATTAAACAAAACAACCAAATGATGATGTGGCGCGTCATAGGGCGCGTCTTAGGGCGCCCCACTGCAGGTGGAGAAGGAGGAGGATAAAAATGCTGACGTGGCGCGCCATAGGGCGCGCCTTACACCATCCGCAATGGGCGGACGATGGCACGCCCGATGGCGCGCATCGTCCGCGCCATTCATCGTCCGCCTCCACTGTGGGTGTGTGGCATAGGCCGCGGACGATAGTCGCGGCCTATGCTTCGGGCGCGACTTAAACCGCGGATGATGGCCATCGTCCGCGCCATCGTCCGCCTCATTGCGGACGCAGCGGACGATGGTCGCGGACGATGGCCATCGTCCGCGACATCGTCCGCCCTATTGTAAAGGTCGCGGACGATGGCACGCGGTTTCATTTTTTTATATAAATCTCATTTCTCATTCAGTTGTGCATACGAACATATCGACTATCTCTCAACATATTCTCTCTCAACATCCAACGAAAATGAATCCCGGCGAAGACACCAATAGTTCTAGTTCGTCTGATTCCGGTCGTTCGATTGACGAAGCATTAGATGCAGCCGTTGAAGAGGCCATGGCGGCATGCTATTCGCAAATGCAGCGCGAGAAGGTGGCGGCTGCAGCGGCGGCTGAGCAAGTCCATCGTCCTATTCGACCTAGGACGTATGTCCGACGCAACCACGAGGAAGCTCACAGGCGTCTGGTTGAAGACTATTTTGCCGATCAACCACGTTGGGGCCCGACTGTTTTCTGCAGCCGGTTTCGAATATCGAGGTACCTTTTTCTCAGCATTGTTCGTACATTGTCTTCACGTGAAGAATACTTCACGTTTCGGGAGGATGCCATCGGGAAACCCGGCCTTACACCATTGCAAAAGTGCACGACTGCTATTCGTCAGTTGGCATACGGCACCACGGCGGACCTTTTTGACGAGTACCTCCACTGTGGGGAGACTACAGGCCGCGAGTGTCTGAAGTACTTTTGTCGGGGGATAGTAGAGGCCTATGGCGACACATATTTGCGCAAGTCGACTGCCACTGATTGCCAGGGTTTGATGCAGATGCACGAGACGGTGCACGGCTTTCCAGGGATGCTCGGGAGCATCGACTGTATGCACTGGCAGTGGAAGAACTGTCCGAGGGCGTGGAGAGGCCAATTCACAAGTGGATACAAGGGCAGCCACCCGACGATGATACTCGAAGCCGTCGCTGACTATCGGCTTTGGATCTGGCATGCTTACTTCGGCGTAGCCGGGTCGAACAACGACATCAACGTCCTCAACTCGTCCACTCTCTTCACCGACCAATGTAACGGCAACGGCCCGGCCATAGAGTTTACTGCCAACAGACGCCAATACCATATGGGGTACTACTTGGCCGACGGCATCTACCCACGGTGGCCAGTTTTCCTAAAGACAGTTAGCTGCCCGATTGGTGAGAAGAGGGTTTTATTTGCGCAAAAGCAAGAGGCGGCGCAGAAGGATGTAGAGCGGGCATTTGGGGTGCTCCAATCACGGTGGGCAATTGTGAAAGGGCCGGCTCGTTTCTGGTACAAGGAAGTCATCGCCGATGTCATATATGCGTGCATAATCATGCACAATATGATAGTCGAGAGTGAAGGCGGAAGCATTACCAATTGGAATGACGACGACCGTGCATCTAGCTCTGCCGGCACATCAACCGAGACACCCGATAGAGGGTTACCGTTAGGTTTCGATGAGGTTTTATCTAGGCAGGCCTCAATGCGCAACCAACAGGAGCATGCGCAGCTCATGAGCGACATGATTGAAGAAGTGTGGGCTCGTAACCGCCGTCGCTGAGTTTACGTTTTTTATTATTTCGCATTGTAATGTATTAATTTTTATTAAATGAATGAAGATTTTAAAATTCGTATTTTAAATGTATTTTAGTTTTTTTTTAATTCGTATGTATTTTGTAAATATTACAAAATTGATGATGTGGCGCGCCATAGGGCGCGCCTTAGTGCGCCCACTGCAGGTGGAGAAGAAGGAGGATAAAAATGCTGACGTGGCGCGCCTTAGGGCGCCCCACTGCTGATGGTCTTACTTGATTTGGATTTTATGAAAAATTTGGTATTGGATTTATAATCTTCGTTCTTGTTTGTTGTTTTTTCTTCAGATTTTTTTAAAGATTGTCTTCTTAGTTAGTACTCCCCCCACCCCAAGATAGTTAAGGTATTTATTTTGCGCATGAAATATAAGAAATTAATATGTTAAAGGTTAAAGTGAAGAAAATAAACAAAGAATAAAGTATGAGGAAGAGAAAGTTTTTGCTAAGAAAAAAATGACTCAACTAACTTATGATAATAAAAAAAATATGACTCAACTATCTTTGAACGGAGCGTACTGATTATACTTTATTTCCCATATTTGTTTGAAATAAGCTAATTGGTTGCACGCGTCAATATACAAACTCCATAATTTAGTATTTTACTCAATCAATCATCACAATTTTTTCCATGACCAAGCTAATAAGTTAGGGTTTGTTTTTTACCTTTCCAAATGTTAGTTCTTTGTATCCGTAGAAACAAAAGAAATTAGCAAAAAGAATATAATTAGAAAGAAGAAGTAGAAGACCAGCAAAATAATTAATCTAGTATATTGAGATTTGAGATTAGCCACACGATATTGTGGGAGTGCAATAGTTAATGACGCTTCAATGTAATTGAACAAAATCCTCTCTTATCATTTATCTTCGTACTCAAAGATTTTCATGCCTCTTAAATATTTTACTACTATTATCCACGTATTTGTTAAAAAGTCATAACGATCTACAACTGAGTTTGATGATTAATTTTCAGTCGGCTTAATTTAGTAATGAATCTAAATACTTTTAGTAGGCAGCCATTTATCTTTGGTAAATTTTAGACTTAAATAAACTTTTCAGTTTGATATCAACAAAATGACTCTATTCTTCAATACCGAGTAATGAGATCTTGCGGTACCAATATCTTTTTCACATGTGGAACTAATATTGACCCACATTTTGCTTGTGGAAACTTTCGGTAATTATAGCAATTTTGTATATGAATTTCGGTAACAGTCAAGTCATGAATAGTGAAGGGATGAAATAGCTATAAGATAGATATAAGATGAGGTTCTGAGTGGCCTAAATAGTTGTAATATGTAGTACACCCTATGTGATTTTAGAGTCAACTAACTACGCAAATGGTCCCTGAACTATGCATTTTGCACGTAAACGGTACCTGAACTTTAAAAATATCATGGGTGGTCCCTGAACTAAGGTGTAATAACATTTATGGTACTTTTTCACTATTCATCACAATTTTGCACCAAAAATGCCCCTAAGGCATGGAGACTATTTTTGGACTTTCATATCGAGGTACTGGATATGATATTTTCCCTATCTCTCTTGAGTATTGGATATGAGATGGGTTTTGATCTATGCAAACTCATTCTTAATACAAAAATGTAGAACCAAGCATATGGAGGTCATGTTTAGGTCATCGTAAGCTTATTTTTACGTCATTATAGTAAAGATGACATAAAATGATCTTAGTATGGCCTCAAACCCGAAGTTTATAATATGAACTAAAACTGCTTTATAAAGACCAACCTTTTTTCTATTTAATTATTAACCATTAGATTATCAAATCTCATGGTCATGATTTTGTCTAGATTTTGTATTGGGATCAATTTTTGTATTTATCATTTTCCTTGGATATGATATTTTCTTAAAGTTTGAGTACCTGAAATAATATTTTTTATTTTACTTTTTCAATTACTTTATGTCAGATCATCTTTCTCTTTCTTCTCTAAAACTTTTAGAAGGTGAAAAATTTATTTAAAAATACTATTATAAAATTCTTAAATATATTATTTATAAAAATTAAATTATAAATATAATTTTAAAACAACTTGTAGCTAAATTTAATTTTGATTGTGATTCAGTTATATTTTAATATTAAAAATTTAAAATTTGGATTAATTAAAGATAAAAGGCTAATTAAAATTTTTAATAGTAATAAAAAATAATCAAATCACAATCAAAATTAAATTAAGTACAAATTGTTTTAATAATTAAATTTATACTTTTAAATTTTACAATTAATATATTTAAGAATTTCATAGTAATTTTTTATTTTAATTTTTTACTTTATAATAAAAAGAGAGAGAAATATGATTTGACATAAAGTGAGTGAAAAAGTGAAACAGAAAATATCAATTTAGATATTCAAACTATAAGAAAATATTGTATCCAATACTCAAGAGAGGGATGAAGAAAATATCATATCCAGTACCTAGATATGAAAGTTCGAAAAGGCCCCTCATGCTTTGGGTGCATTTTTGGTACAAAATTGTGATGAATAGTGCAAAAGTACTATAAATGTGATTACGCCTTAATTCAGGGACTACCCATGATATTTTAAAAGTTCATGTACCGTTTGCGTATGAAAGGCGTTCATGGATTATTTGTGTAGCTCAATTGGAAGGCCTCGAGAGGGGAGCGAATTCGGACCAAGTTATATTGAAAATAACTGAATCGATTGGATCAGTTAGCAAATGTCGTTGCCACTTGATCGAGTCAAACTCGCTCTCACTCGTTTCCTACCAATGTAATTTGTAAACTCCCAATTTTGCACTACTTTAACAGTAAAGCGGCAAGTTCGGGGTCGATTCCATAGAGAAGTTGGTGTGTCGAGAGTGTGTGTAGTGAACAGGGGGTTGGCTACTGCCACGCTTTAACTTGGGAGTTTTTAACTACTGTTTTTACTCTAGGCAGAATTAAACTTGCTAACTTGATCAAGGTAAATTTAACTACTGGGTCAAGTGAATTGCAGGTGAAAACGTAACAGTAAATGCGAGGATGAAAACGTAATAACTTTGATTAAACTAAACTAAGAGCAGTACAGTGTGAAATTGAAACTAAGCTAATACTTCGGAAAATAAGAAAGCAAGTAAACCGAGAAGAATCTCGGCGGGTAATTTAGGAATACGCCGACAGATAACAAGTATTCTGCAGCGCTTCTTTAATTCCCCTTTATAACTACGCATTACTTTATCTAAGTTAAGCTATTCTAGAAACTGGACTAAGCTTGAGAACTAAACTAAGCTAAACTAGACGGAAAGTAAAAGATCGGGTCTCCTTCTTGTGATGGCACACCCTCTATTTATAGGCTCGACTTCGACCTCCAGCTGGATAACGATCTTGACAGGGAATATTCGCTCATGCTGAGATGAACGACTCATTGATTGCTACGTGCCTTTCTTCTAGAATGACGACGCTTTTGAGTAACAGATTCATGACTCAGCTACGTCCTTGCGTCTCATAAGCTAGCACGTGTTCCCTTCTAGAACGTCGTCCTTGATAACAGAATAGTGCGCCATATCCAGCTCATTTCCTCACGTGTTCTTCTTCTAGAAGCCAGAGGTCCCCGCCTAACTGCTTGATCACTCCCCCTTGATTAACTCCCCCGATTCTTGGCCTTTTATCGCCTTTTGTACTTGCTTGATCAGTTCGGCCTTGCTGCCTTGGTCAAATGACATTTCTGCACATATAACACTTGTTTTGCGCGATAAACCGATCAAGTAGCATACATTTTACCCTTAAACCGATGCGTCATGAGTCTTATCATAAATCTTAATTTTATTTGTTTCACTGCCGAACCCGATTCATGGAGTTTAATTTGCAAAGGCAAACTAATTAAAGTTTGAATCCCTTTTAATCTTGAAATCATCTTCATTTGTCTTTGTCGAAAATGATAATATCTGTTGTTTTAATTAATTTGTGGTCCTGGCTTTTTAAAGGAACCCACAATTTTGTTAGATATAGCCCTTTGTGTGTTTGTGTGACTGAGACATCTCACATATTTGCAAACTTATCTATAGGCTATTATTTTTATACTTTATAGATGTCATTTATTAATTGTACAACCAATTTAATACTAGTATCGGACTGAGACATCTCACATATTTGCATACTTATCTATAGGCTATTATTTTTATACTTTATAGATATCATTTATTAATTGTACAACCAATTTAATACTAGTATCTCGCGCATCCACATCCATGCTCTTATACAACCAATTTAATACTAGTATCTTGCGCATCCACATCCATGCTCTTGCCTACCAATTTAATACTAGTATCTCGAGCATCCACATCCATGCTCTTAGGCAAGAGCATGGATGTGGGCCTTTGACCCACTTTTATTTATTTTTTATTTTCTGCTCTTCCGTAAGAGCACAATACTCATGAAACTTCTTTCTTCTTGCTTCTATATCGTTGTAGACTGCTCAAGTTTGACCGTCAACTGGTCCAGTTGGCCAATGTGTGCCCTCTTATCTGCGAATATTTGTGAGTGGATCCTGTGGAAACTCAACAGATCAACTTGACTTAATCCAACTTGAGTGAGATGAATGGAGGAGCTCAAAAGCGTTTCAAAACCTTAACCAACAATACTATTAACTAGTATATGGAAGTATCCCACATAGACGATGTGTTTTACATTTGTTGCATACACGAATGGGAATGGTTGCTATCATGCTTTACAGGGTGTGTTAAGTTAAACTACAAATTGAGAGACTAAATTAACTAAACTGATCCGTTTGCTAACGGGACTAAAACTACTTGATCAACTCATATTAAAATTTTCCTAAAATGACCAAACAGAATAAAAGTGAACGACAGTCAGTCGCCTACAAAACGTACGATAAAGCAAAACTTTTCTAACAACTTCATCTTCTTCACAGAATCAACATGAAAAGCATAGCATAATCAGATCAACGACTACTGAAACTAAATCAAGCATGATCACACCGTTAATCAATGTAAATTTACTCAGATCTACTCTACCAAGCTACCTAAATCCAGATCTAAACATCCTAACATATTTCCTTCAAGATTTCTTCACGACCAAGCAAAATACATAAGTTAAAACATCAGATCCAAAAGATTAAACAAAAACACTTAGCTAAGACATAAAGCATAAAACGGGCTCAAAGGTAAATCAGCGAAGGCATGCATGGTAAACATAATATTTTAACGTGAACACGAATCATAACATCAAATTACTAAAGTAAAAACGTTCATAGTCTGCAACATCAAAGCGGAAACCGGAAATAAACAAAAACAAAGACAGAAATTGTTTCATCGCCCCTTCTCGAAGCGGAATTGCCAAACCAAACGTTAAACGTGACAAAAAAAACACCAAACACCACTAAACTAAACTAAGACAGGAACCAAGTGTGTATGTGACAGAATGTAGGAGTTTGGAGTGTTGGGAGCCACCATTTCAGCCCTAGAAGAGAGCTGAAATCTACTGAGTGTCAAAAACTGGAAGCTCCTCATTCCTCCTTCTCTATTTCCATTTATAGGAAGGCGTGAGGTCTTGATCCCTAGGGCATCTGTTCTTTGAAAAGTCCTTCTTACCCTTCACCTGTGGGGATTTTTCTTGTGTGGCGCTCAATCTTCTAATCGAGTGCTCCTGCTGCATGTCGTGTATTCTGACTTGATCCGTTTGTGCAGCAAATTTGACTCCTCCTTGATCCGTTCATCTGCCCAGTTGATCAGTTCATTCTAGTCCATGAGTGATCATGTAATTAAAACTATCATAAATTATAAAATTAAGACGATAGAGGTTGCAAAAATTTGTTTAATGTTCATTATCTTATTTAAAGTATTATTGGTGGAGAATGAGTCCACCTCATTAGAGAGAAAAAGACTTTCAAAAATCAAAAGTGCATATTCTTGTGGGGCGGACTAAAAGAAAAAGGGCTCGTATTCTCATTTCATATTACTAATCGACAATGCCGTTTTCCAAAAGTATATTATTTTACTACTAAATGAAATGAATTAAAAGTAATCAATGAAAAATAATCATTGTAACCACATTAAAAATTTCCACACCAGAATTTATTTACTCTAAATTTATTTTAGTTGGATTGAATATTTTAAACATGACGTTACCGAAATTAAATGGATTCAAAGTGGAAGACAATTTAATAGTTTTTCTTATTATATTTACATTCCTGTTATAAAATGGTTGTTCAAAAACTATCAAAACTAGCCTAAACTCGCCTTTTATATATGTATAGATGTGAGTGACGCGAGTTAATGGAATGCAATATCTACTTATCATTCACTGTAAAAATGAAGTGTGAAATTATTATGGGACAGACCAACATGGAAAAGAGTGACAATTATTGTGAGACAGAGGGAGTACTATGTATTGGTACGTAATCAATACTACAATTTTGTTGCTGATTTCTACTCCCTTTGTACCTAAAAATTAAACTAGTTTTACCATTTTATATCATCTCAAAATTAGATCAAATTTAAAAATAAAAAAAATTCAACATATAATAATCTTACACATCATTTATAATATCGAACTCACAATCCACTAACACTTTTTCCACTAACCTTTTCCCCTCATATCTCTCTTACTTTTTCTCATCTCTTTTTTACTTTAACAATTACTCCCTCCGTCCCCAAAAATTTGACAAACTTGTAAATGACACGAGTTTTAATGCGTAATTGATAAAGTAAGAAAGAGATGGAGAAAAGGAAGGTAAAAAGGTAATGGAATACTAAAGTGCTAGTGGATTGTAGGTCCACATTATAAACAATATGTATGATTATTATTTGTTGAAAACTATTTGTATTTAGAATTGGTTTAATTTTGAGGGACGACTGAAAATGGTAAAACTAGTCTATTTTTGGGGGACTGAGGGAGTATACATTAAAACCCTTGCGATTTACAAAGTTATCTATTTTTTGGACGGAGTGATTATTAAATTATACTCCCTCCGTCCAATAATAGATGACTCAATTAGGCAATGACACATGATTTTATGAGTTGTTGTTTTGTGTGTTAAGTGCATGGAGAAAATAGTATATTTATATTGATGTAAGAGATACCTTTTTTGAAAAAAAAGGAAACACTACTTATTAATTGTATTCATTCTAACTCATAGTATTAATTTTTTAGAGGGAACATTTTTTTTAGTCCGCGAACTTTATCAAACAATTATTTTTGGTCCATAATGTTTGAAAATATCTTTTGAGATCTGTGAACTTCGACTTAATATCATTTGAACTACTTTTTCAATTTTTGGACAAAAATACCCTTAAGACCATAAAGGGCAATTTAATCTATTTACTCTCTCTTCTTCATTAAAATGTTATTTTATTCTCCTTCCCTCTCTTCTTCCCCTTCTCCCTTCCCTCTCTTCTTATTCATCTCAATCGTCCCTATCCAAGTCGATTCACACACTAACTTGAAGAATTCAAAGCATGAAATTCTTCAAATTGATGCGGGGAAAAGTGAATTTGGGTTCTTGTGTTTGATTCTTTGAATTCTTCAAATTGGTGTGAGAGCCGACTTTGACAGGGTCAGGGACGATTAAAATAACGAAGAAGAGAGAAAAAGAAGAAGGGGAAGAAGAATGAAAATGAAAGAAATTAAATATTTTAATAAAAAAGAGAAAGTAAATAGGCTAAATTTCCATTCATGGCTTTAAATTATTTCTGTCCAAAAATGATAAAGTAGGTAAAAGGATATTAAGTCAGAATTGATAGATCTCAAAAGATATTTTCAAACATTATCGACCAAAATGATAATTTGGCAATTCATGAACTAAAAAATATGTTCCCTCCTAATTTTAATTCTAGTCACGATATTTGAACTCGTAATATATTATGGATTATATTTAGTAATTACTCCCTCCGTCCCACTTTAGGAGTCCTAGTTGAGTTCGGCACGGGTTTTAAGAAATGTAAAGGAAAGTTGGTGAAAAAAGATAGTGAAATGTGAGTCCTACTTTTTTATATTAGTTTTATAATAAAATGTGAGGGGAAAAAGATTAGTGGAATGTGTGGCCTAATACCATTTATGAAATATTACAACCGGGACTCCTAAAATGGGACATAAAAAAATGGTAAATCGGGCCTCCTAAAGTGGGACGGAGGGAGTAAAATTTTATCAATATCGCTTTTAATTGTCAAAGAATCCTAATTCCCAGATCGGAACAACAAAATTCTTCTAGCCTCTTGGGCCATTTTAGAATATTACGTCAATAGATCGGATGAATGAGACTATGTCATGCATGCAGTGTTAGGATCGTCGACTGCAACATTAGTTTGATATTGTCCGCTTTGGGTCAAGCCCGCACGGATTTGTTTTTGGGTCACTCCCAAAAGGCCTCAAACTAATTGGGGTTGGACAGGAATTATATACACCTTCCAACTTTCCTCATTCATCCGATGTGGGATGGGTTTGTAACCCAACAAACCTCCCCTCAAACCGAGACCACATCGGGAACGCATTCGACACGAACATGGGTCGTTCCAGCCCTGGCCCCTGAGTCATCCTGGGCCCGACCCTAACCGGGGCTTATCCAGGCACAACCCATAGCCACCTGGGCTCTGATACCACTTGTCAGGATCGTCGACTGCAACATTAGTTTGATATTGTCCGCTTTGGGTCAAGCCCGCACGGATTTGTTTTTGGGTCACTCCCAAAAGGCCTCAAACTAATTGGGGTTGGACAGGAATTATATACACCTTCCAACTTTCCTCATTCATCCGATGTGGGATGAGTTTGTAACCCAACATGCAGCAGCCAATTAAATGCAATAAAATCCATGTTTCAAATTCATATTCACGTTATCAAACCAAATCCACGTTATTTTTATTCTGTCATCAAACCAAATCTGCGTAATTCACAATCTACATAATTATAATTCGTATAATTTACTTTTTATGATGCAAAACTTATTATTACGATAGAATGTGTATGTGTTTGAATTATTATACAAAATATTATGAAATTAAAAAATATTTTATTTTTGAGTCAATATCTCCTCATAAATATAATCATTCAGTATTTATTTCCACACGTTTGGATCCACTGTATACAATATTAAGTTCGCCAAATCATACTCTTGAATATCTGATTTCTCATTTTGAATCAATGAAAGACTTATTATATGAATTGGGCTTTTATTTTTATTGATAAAGTATTACTACTATTTGGGATCTATGTTTTTTAGATTATCTCTCAAGGATTCGTAATCTATGCTTATGTTATTGTTTACTCTTTATATAATTATAGGTTGGAAGTAAGATAGTCAATCCATCCAAAAATGAAGCAAGATTTGTTCAAATACCTACCATCAGAAATCTCTCAGACATCTTATTGAGACTCTCTCTTCAAAATATTACAATTTGCAAATGTGTTTGTAAATCATGGCTCAGTCTCATTGAAAGTGATTTTTCTCAAGTCTCATCTTATTATATCCAACCCCGCCCTAGTTGTCTCGAAGCCAGCAACAAATTAAAATTGGTTCAATCTTTTCATATTGGAAGAAGATGTTTTTGAATATGAGGAAAAGCAAGATCCTATTACCAAGTTTGATTTCCCTTATGCATCAAATACAAGGTTCCGTCAATGGTTTGCTTCTTCTAAAAAATCCTTTTAGTGATCATATTTACGTATGTAATCCAATCACCCGTGAACTTATTGAGCTTCGTAGATCTCTTACTCACCGTAGGGGAGATTGTTATAGATTTGGAGTGAGCAAAATAAGCAGACAACATAAGGTAGTCTATTTTAATCCTAAATCTGGATGTCATGTATACACTCTTGAAACAGGATCTTTGTGGAGACGCGTTGAAGTTGCTACCCCCTCGTTTTATCGTTGTTAATGTTCCGTGGGTGCATTTGTTAGTGGCAACCTTCATTGGTTAGTTTCAAATTGGGTGAAGCATCCTTTTGTTTGTTGCTTTGATCTTGAAACAGAACGTTTTAGCACATTATCTGCTCCTTCCCATGAAAGAATAGGATTCCAGGGAAAGTTGTATACTTTAGGGGATTATCTGTGTTTTTGTGATGATAATCCATATATGAGTAATAATGTCATCTGGTTGTTGATGAAATATGAACAGGCTGAGAAATGTTGGAGCGAGATGCAACTCATTATAAAAGAACCTTTTCTTGGTTTCTTTGTCTTTAAGGATAATATTTATGGTGGTGACAATGCGTGGAAAAATCTTCAATCTCAAAGTTTACAGAAATGGTGACATGCTAATGTTAAAAAATCACACCTACAACCACTTGTGCTACTTCAAAATTTTGTTTTTCTAGTAACGTGTTTCTCCCAAGTGTGTTTACAAAGACGCTATGTTTCCCTCTTTTGTAACGTAAAAAGAAATCTACATAATGGCTGATGTTGAGCCATAATGGCCCCAAATTTTGCCATTGAATGAGGGTGCATGCTTGGCTGAACGAGGGAGAAAGAAATTGCATTCAATGTTTTGTTTATAAAAATCCACCAATTTCTTATTCAAAAAAATCGTGTCGTCCATCTATGTGACTATTTTTCTTGAGAGAAGGGAGTATAATTCAAGGCGGCCTTTTTTTTTTAAATCGATACACTCTACAAAATAAATCATCTTAAAGGCTATGGTTGAATATAATTTGATTAACATGGTGACGCACATTCTATCAATAAGTTTATGGAGTATAAAGTTAGCCATCTCAAATTTCGTGGATTAGTTCTTTTTTACTTTTGATTGCTTTGTTGTAGGCACGCAGCAATTAAGGTGGGTTCATTGTATGCTTATGCTGTCGACAATTTTGTTATCGGATTAATATCATATTTATTAGTGATTAAGAGGGTAGACTAATGTCTTTTTCTAATCTTCTATAGTTAACAATGTAACAAAATAATTAATGCATAGTAACTTATTTGAAAGTTCTCCTGATTTTTCAGGGTAAGAAATAGCAAAGCTAAAATTATTCATATTACAATATAAAATTTCCAATCTTGAGAAGATACCAATTTCGTGATGTTTTATTAAAAAAAGTTGTAAATAATTTCAGACATTAGAACTTGTAAATTCTGATTGAGTTGGTCTTAAAGAAATGAAACTAGTAAATTGATCTAATCTCACTTATTTCATGAAGAGTTCATTTAAAATACAATACCCTATCCCCCCCCCCCCCCCGTTTCCCGCTGTCATCGGGTAGCGGGTACCCGATACCTGACGGGTATTTGGTCGGGATGGGAATTACCCATTACCCGCTTCGACACCCCTACTTCTCTGAACCCTAAAGTCCCCTGCTATACCAATTACGAAATTGTCTTCAGCATTTAAATTTCTATTAATTTGACGGTAAAAAGAAGAATATCCGCTGCTATGCGCGAGAAGATTGGTGGTCGTTGGTGCTTGACCTATGCATGATTCGTCCCTGAATATAATAATTGCAATATAGATAAATAAATAAAATGTAATGTTAAATATTACTCCCTCCGTACCACTCAAGATGACCACATTCTTGAGTTGCACGAGATTTTTGGAAGTGTTGTTAGGTAGAATAAAGTAGAGAGGAAAAATGTAGTTAAATATTTTAATGAGGAGAGAGGAGAGAGAAGGTTATTTCTAAAATTGGAAAGTGGTCATTTTGATTGAGACAAATAAAAAAGGAAAGGTGGTTATCTTGGGAGGAGAGAGTACCACTAACTAAAATGATAAATTAAACCATAACTTTGGTCAAGGAAACATAATTTGAATGGTTTGTATGAAAATTTTCTTTTTAGTTAAAATAGGCCTCAATCATATTAATGTGGCAATTCAACAAGAAAAACAATAACCCTTTTTCCTGGGCCATTCACCGAATCAAGCCCATTTAGAGTCCGACAGAATTCCAATTTATGTATATTTATTTTCCGAATTAATTCCCGTTGGTTAAATATACTCTTTCCGACCCAATTTATTTAATGTATTTTTTACAGTGCTGTTTTAGAAGACTGTGATTAGTGAATTAAATGGAGAAAGAATAAAATAAGAAAAGTAAATAAATAAAGATAGAATAAAATGAGAAGAATTAATATGTTGCTTTACATAAAAATGTTAAATTATAATGGTATAGATAAAAAGAGAAAATATGATCCAACCAACTCTACTGGCATGAAGTAATCATTTAATATTTGAAGATACAATCGTATGTACATAACATTATATTAAAAAGAAATAAATTTTGAAACCATTAAAATTCGGATGTTGAAAACATGATATTTACCATAAAAGTAGTTGTGTTCATGGGTTCCAAATAGAGTCCATGTTCAACCTTAACTAGCAATATATATATATATATATATATATATATATATATAGGGTCTGTTAGGTTGAGATTATTTAGCTAAATTGAGAAATGAGATGCAATATCAGCCACTAATCCACAAGATTAACTAAATGTCAATAGCTATCACATTATGTCAACACGGGGGTATAAGTGTCATTTCATTTCAATAGCCAGAATATCAAATGTCAACAGCTCGTATTAAAATGTCAACAACTAAAAAATAACACTTACAATTCATGTATCAATACCGAGAATATCAATGTCAATGATAAGTCGTATTCTAGGCCTTGGTTACGGGTCAGTATGATGTGCTTAATTGATTATATTTGCAAAACAGTTGTTTAAAGTGTGCAGGTTAAGCATTCTAGCCAGTAGGGAAGTTTCGGAATGTTCAGGTGAAGAAGGCGCCAGCATGATCTCATACTGATCAGTATTCGTGCTAAAACGGCTTGAGATGGAGAAGACGGATAGCTGGGACGGATTACCCACAATTAAGGGCAAAGAAGTCAAATTTGCAACGAGGATTTACCCTAAAATCAAGGGTAGCCTCCCTATAAAAGGAAGCCAAATTGGAGAGAAGACAACATTCACTCATTCAACACACCATCTTTAGGTAGAAAGTTCTCTCGGTAGTTTCAGTCTTTCAGCCGTGTCCCGCTTCTTGCCTCGCCGTAGCCATGATCACTTGACGTTCAGATGTTCCCAGAATTCCAGTCATCGTCCATTCCAGCCAGCAAGATCGTAGTTTAGAGTCTCATCGTCCGGAGTGGCAAAACACTTTTACATTGCTTTCGTAGTTTTAAATTTCTCGCTTTCCTTACGTTGGATCTTGTTTACCTTTGGATATTTTCTGCTTTTGAAATACTTTGTTGAAGATCCGAACGTGTTTATGCTATGAAGTTGATTTCAGTTTCGTTTATTGTGGTGTTTCTTTATTCCCTTGCCTAGTTAGCTTAGATCTAAAGTTTCTCGGTGTTTAAAGTGCTGATTCTCTCAATTCCGTTTACGTAACAAATTTCTTTAGGATAGATAAACAAGTGCTGTTTGATCGGAAAGTAGGTCGTTGCATGCAAAGCTTAGTTTTAATTTCTGAATCGTTCTTTCATGTTGATTAGTATGCAGAAGTCCAGTTTCAGTGTTTGATTTCGGATTTGATTTCTTAGTTTTGGATCTGTGTTTGTAAGTTGTTAATCTGAGTTTTCCGTGTTGAATCTGGAATTGTTATCTGAATTTTGGAAGTGTTTGTTGAAGAAGATGATGTCTATTCCAATTGGAGGGGACCACTTACTTTTCAAGATGCTTTTGCTTTTGTCCTTCACTTTTAGTTAAGCCCTGTCAGCCCAGTCACAAAACTTCCACTACACTCTGAATATTCTGTTTAGCCCGAAATAGAAACCCGTACCTTCCAAATATTTTCTGTTACAAAATTGTCCCCCCATTCCACGTACACAGTTACATTCCAAATGTTTTCCTTACCGTCTGACCAGTAGAACACCTCCTTTAAGTTCCAGCCTAGGTAGAAACTCAACCCAGCGTGGTAGCTAACCAAATCTTCCGATTGTCACCGCGGTAGTTTAAGAACGCACCATCTCTGTGGGATTCGACCCTTACCACCACTATACTGATCAGTAGAAGTGGGTTGAGGAATCTTTGAAACCAAGGTCTAGGTTAGTTAGGATTTCTATCCTGATCAGTAGGATATATCCTTGCTTGAACGACACTTACGCACCTTAGGTCCTTTCAAATGGCGCCGCTGCCGGGGATGGATAGCGTTATTTGCAATTACTGTGAGTGATACTTCGGTGTATATATTGTGCATAACCTTTCTTTTTTTTTTTTTTTTTTTTTTTCTTTTCAGTTTATGAGAAGCAGTTCGGCTCCTGACCAGTGGAGGCCGAAGATACTTCAGCAAGGATCGATACTCGTAACCACTCGATCCGGGTTGTCGACGGCTTTATCTGACTTAGGTTCGAGTAGCGACGAAGAGCAATACAACATAGAAGGACCAATACCAGAGGAGATACCACTGTTGGAAGGCATTCCAGTTCTGATGGCCGCCAACGGAGATGAGGATCCAGAGATCGGTACCCTTAACGCGCATACCGAGGGAGAACCATCGCAAGCCATAGTCGTCACTCCAGGGCAAACCGCCTGCGATGTGAAGCCTCATGTGATCGCGATTCTGCCTACATACTGTGGGAAGAGCTATGAAGGGCCGTATGAGTTTCTGCATGAGTTTTGTAAAATTTGTAGGGCGCAGAGGAGACCAGCAGGAGCGAATGAGGATGATTATAGGTTGAAGGCCTTGCCATTTGTGCTCAAGGGGGAAGCCAACACCTGGTTCATGCGCCTGCCCCCCAACTCCATTGAGACTTGGGCCGATTTCAAGTCAGCATTCCTAGGCGAGTTTTTCCCGTCATCAAAGACAAGCGCGCTGAAAAGGGAAATAACTAATGTGAAGCAAGGATATGATGAACCCTTGAGCGATTATTGGGCAAGATACATGGGTCTTTTGGAATCATGTCCCAACCATCGCATGGCGGACATTGAAGTGCATCATACTTTCTACGAAGGTATGAACGCGGTAACCAAGGATCTAGCAAATTCATCGTCAGGAGGAAGCTTCACACAATTACGGGTCAGCGAAGCGAAGAGAGTCCTAAGGAAGCTACTGAATGCAAAGAAAGAGTATGACCATTCAAGGGAAGGATACAACCGAGAGCGGGCTGCTGTTGTCTTGTCTACTGATCAGGAAAATAAACTGGAGCAGAAAATGGACTTGAAGATGGATGAGCTGAAGAAGTCACTTCTGAGTGCGATCGAGAAGAGCACCCCACCACCTCCCCCAGCTGGGAATTACAAAGGTGCAGAACAGGGAAATCAAGGACCGAACTATGAACAGCCTAGTGACTACGTGAATATGGAACAGGTCAATGCTGCGGGGTACTTCAATTCCAGTGGGCATTGGATTCAGGGTAGACAACGGGATGCACCATGGAGGGATCATCCAAACTTTCGATGGGGAGACGGGGGCCAAAATCAGAACCAAGGACAGAACCAGTATAACCCCAATCCAAACCAAAACCCTAACCGTGGACTAGCAAACCCAGACTACCAGCCCAACTGGTCAGGAAGAAACCAACAAACCCAAAATCAAAGCCCACAAAGCCAAAACCCGAATCCTGTTTATGTACCATCCCACCAGAGAAACTTCCACAGTTTCCAAAATCAGCCAAATCATGCACCCCAACACCATCAGAACCAAAATCAGTTTCAAGCCCAGCACCAGAATCAATATCCTCAAGATCAGTACGTCCCTCCTGCCCAGTATAACCAATACCCGCCTAATCAAGGCCAGCAAAACTTCCAGAACTACCAACACCAAGGGCCGAATCATTTCCAAAATCCGAACAGGCCAAGGAGGTCCGTTGAGGACATGATGGGTGAAATGCTAGCGTCACAACAGAGCATCAAAGGAGAATTGCAATCCCATAACGAGGTCGTGCAGGGGATGCAAAATGCCCAGAAAGAACATAAGGCGAACATGGATATGATGAATACGCAGTTAGCCCAACTGGCCAGTTCGGTGGGTGATTTGAAGGGAAATGCAGGGAAACTACCATCTACAGTCCAAATACCCGAAAAGGCAAATGTGAGTAAGGTTACGTTGAGGTCAGGAACTACTTATGACGCGCCTCAACTCAAACGACCTAGTGGAGGATCTAACGGAACGAAGATAGGAGGCGATACCGTTTCAGCGGAAGAACTAGGGAGGCCTATGCCTCAGATGCAGGGTCCATTCTTCTTGGATGCTACACCAATTGCAGGAGATGAACCAGAAACCCTACTGACCAGAAAGGAACCTCATCGAGAGGAAGAGCCCAGAATGGAAGCCCAGACTCAGGAACTACCCCGGAAAGACTCCAAGAAGGTTGCTAAGGGACAAGTAGATGAGAAAAAAGGGGAGAAACCATTCCCATTCCGATTTGTTACAAAGAGGAAGAAAGAGAACCCGGTTGACTATTTGTCGATTTTTGGGAAGTTGGATGTCACCATACCATTTCTCCAAGCCGTGAAACTACCCCCCCTTGGGAAATTCATAAAGGATTTCATAGCCGGGAGAGCCCAGAAAGATGGCAAGATTATGGTGGAAGGGATAGCGTCAGCAATAGTGCAAGAGACGTTACCACCCAAGAGAGCCGACCCAGGTATGTTTACCTTACCAATAACTGTTGGAGATGTGAAGGTCGAACATGCAATGTGTGATTTGGGGGCATCTATAAATGTCATGCCATTGTCTATCTATAACCGGTTGAAGGGAGTGAGGCTGTCAAGTACTAGAGTATTGATCCAACTGGCTGATAGGTCATGCATAAGTCCGGAGGGAGTTTTAGAGGATGTATTAGTTAGAGTGCATGATTTTACATACCCTGCTGATTTTTATGTGATCAAAATGAGTGAGCATGAAGCGAGAGAGTCTGGTGGAGTCTTGTTAGGAAGACCATTTTTGAGAACGGCCAAGACGATCGTGGATATGGCTGAGGGGACTATTTGCATTGATTTTCATGGGGAGAAGTTTACCTATGATATAAATGATGCCATGAAGAAACCTATTGATTCTGAAAATCTATGCTATGTTGATGTGATTGACCCTTTAGTCCAAGATTTTCTTGAGACCGAACTATTGCAGGAGAGACTCCAGGCTTTAGATGTATATGAACAGGCTGACGTAGAAGCTGCTGCATGGTGTGATCTGATCAGTAGCCAGGGGTTGACCGATGAAGAAATTGAAGGAGCAATCAAGGTTTTTTGTCAAAAGTCGGAGTTCATAGGAGCCGCAGGGGCTCAGCTACCAGTCAGTATAGAAGAACCATCAGAAGGAGATTTAGAAAAAGGGAAAGAGTCCGAGAAAAACTCCTTAACCGAAGACACACTTCCACCCCAAGTTGAGCTGAAGAAGTTACCCTCGAATTTGAAGTATGCCTTCCTCGGAGGTGAGGACTCCTATCCAGTGATCATCAGCAGCAGCCTTACGAAGGAACAAGAAGCTAGGCTACTGACCGTGCTGAGCAAGAACAAGAAGGCGATTGGATGGAGTCTTACAGATTTAGTTGGAATTAGCCCCGACGTCTGCATGCACCATATTAGGCTGGAAGATGGAGCAAGGGCACATCGAGATTCCCAAAGGAAAGTAAACCCTAACATGCGAGAGGAAATATTTAAGGAAATCTTGAAGTTGTTGTCGCTAGGGATTATCTATTCAGTGCCAGACAGTGAATGGGTCAGCCCAATCCACATGGTTCCAAAGAAGTCGGGAATCCAAGTCGTCCAAAATGAGAGGAATGAGCTGATTCCAACGAGGCTAGTCACGGGTTGGCGAATGTGCATCGATTACCGCAAGCTGAACAATGCAACAAGGAAGGATCACTTCCCTCTGCCTTTTATCGACCAGATGTTGGAGCGACTCGCTGGGAAGAAGTACTTTTGCTTCTTGGATGGGTACAGCGGATATTTCCAAATCTACGTGGATCCTGAAGACCAGGATAAGACCACCTTCACTTGCCCATTTGGAACTTATGCATACCGGCGCATGCCTTTCGGCCTATGCAACGCTCCAGGTACGTTTCAACGCTGCATGATGAGCATATTTTCTGATTTGATTGAGGATTGCATAGAGATATTCATGGATGACTTTACGGTCTACGGAGACTCGTTCGATTCTTGCCTTCATCATTTGGATATAGTTCTTGAGAGATGTCAAGCGAAGAGTTTGGTTTTGAACTTTGAGAAGTGCCATTTTATGGTCACCGAAGGGATTGTTCTGGGACACGTGGTCTCGGAAAGGGGAATCCAGGTAGATCGAGCAAAGGTGGACGTTATATCTAAATTACCGTTTCCTACTGATCAGAAGGGGATTAGGGGTTTTCTGGGGCATGCCGGATTTTATCGACGATTTATTAAGGATTTCTCCAAAATCGCCCAACCCCTTACCAGGCTACTTCAAAATGACGTGGAGTTCGTTTTTGATGAGCAATGCAAGGCTGCTTTCAATCTTCTCAAGGAAAAGCTGATATCCGCACCTATCATACTGGCTCCTGACTGGGACCATCCTTTCGAAGTAATGTGCGACGCCAACGACTTTGCGGTAGGGGCCGTGCTGGGTCAGAAGATCGATGGGAAGAGGTACGTAATTTTTTATGCGTCCAAGACTTTGAATCAAGCCTAGCGGAATTACGATACCACTGAAAAAGAGATGCTGGCAGTGGTGTATTCTTTCGAGAAGTTCCGGCCGTATTTGTTGGGATCCAAGGTCATAGTATATACTGACCATGCAGCCATTAAGTATCTGATTGCCAAGAAGGAATCCAAACCACGCTTGATCCGATGGGTACTCTTGTTACAAGAATTTGATTGGGAGGTGGAAGATAAGAGAGGAGTCGAGAACAAGGTGGCAGACCATTTGAGCAGAATAATGCAAGATGGAAACAGTGACGGAGTGCATGATAAGTTTCCAGAGGAACATTTATTTGAGGTGATTTTTGTGCCCAGGAAAATTGATTGGGAAGTAGTGTACAAACTTACTGGTCAGAATGATACAGCAAAAGGAAAGGAGAAGGTAGGGCAGGAGCCATGGTATGCGGACCTGGCTAACTACCTAGTAACTGGACAACTTCCAGAAGCACCAAGTGTTACCAAGGCACAAAGAATGAAGATCAAGAGTGAAGCAAAATACTACTTTTGGGACGACCCCTACCTATGGAGGGTAGGATCCGATCAAGTGATAAGAAGGTGCATTCCTGACTGGGAGCAGCGGGATGTTCTAACCCACTGCCATTCATTAGCATGCGGAGGACATTTCGGATCCAAGAAGACGGCAAGGAAGATTATGGATAGCGGCTTTTATTGGCCAACACTCAACAAAGATGCGTACGAGTTCTGCAGAAGTTGCGAGCGTTGCCAACTGACCGGTGGAATATCTGCCCGGGACGAAATGCCGCAGGTTCCTATAATAGTTTGCGAGCTATTCGACATATGGGGAATGGATTTCATGGGGCCTTTTCCTTCGTCCTATGGCAATCTGTATATCCTAGTCGCGGTAGATTACGTCTCCAAATGGGTAGAAGCCAAGGCCACAAGTACGTGTGAAGCAAAGGAGGTGGCCAAGTTCTTAAAGAGTCATATCTTCAGCCGGTTCGGAGTTCCAAGGGCGATCATATCAGATCAAGGTACACACTTCTGTAATCGCACAATTGAAGCCTTAATAAAGAAATACGGTGAGCACCATAGACTTTCCAGCCCGTACCATCCGCAAGCCAATGGTCAAGCGGAGATCTCTAACCGTGAGATAAAGAAGATTTTGGAGAAGACTGTGAACACTTCGAGGAAAGACTGGAGTGTGAGGTTAGAGGATGCTCTCTGGGCGTATCGAACAGCCTACAAAACCCCATAGGCATGTCCCCTTACCGGATCATTTTTGGGAAGATGTGCCATTTACCGGTTGGGATCGAACATCGAGCATACTGGGCAGTACAGAAAGTGAATATGGATGCTACAGCCTGCGAAGAGGAAAGGAAGCTGCAGCTGCAGGAGCTTGAGGAACTTAGATTGGAGTCATTCGACTCAGCCATGTGGTACAAGGAGCGAACCAAACTGTGGCATGATCGAAATCTGAGAACTAAGGAGCTCCATGTTGGCCAGAAAGTACTACTCTTCCAGTCAAGATTGAAACTTATGCCAGGGAAACTCAAGTCCAAATGGACAGGACCTTACATCATAACTGCACTCCGATCCAACGGGGCAGTAGAAATTTCAGAGAGTTTTCCTAACTCGGAACCTTTCATAGTAAATGGACATAGGTTGAAAATATTCAGGGAGAATAGCGAAGTTGGTGTAGTGGATGAAATTCCACTGCAAACACTTACATCGGTTTCATCCTGATCAGTAGGATTGGAATTTGGAATTCCACATGGCTAGTTCCATTTTGATAATTTTCTGCGTATACTGGCCAAGTAGGATTCCAAATTACCCAAGAAAGGTGTAAATATTGTAAATAAGTAATTAGTCTTTGCATGTCAGATAATTTCTAAGAAATCCAAAAAATATTTTCGGGCCTTAAATTTAATTTGGAGTACACATTGACCAAGAGACTACCCATTTGGTGCTATTTCAATTCTAATTTAAGTGCCCATTTGAATTATTTCCCTTATTAGGCAAGTAATGGTAGGTTTCGAGAAACGACGAAATTTTTGAATTAAGACTTATGCAGCTTTTGCAGGGTGGCAGCGGCTGGAGTGGCGTGGAGCAGAGAGAGCAGACGTGATAACCAATCAGGGGCCAGCATTCCTAACCGCCTTCCGTCCAAGCGTCGCGACCGGCAACTCCCTATAGCCGGTTGCAACCACCTGCAAATGCTATCTCTCGCCTAAATTAAACGACCGTCCCAAACTTTATCCCTCACAAACCCTCATTTTCAAATTCCCTTTCTCAAGAGATATTATCCCATACTCTCTCAAGAAAGCGTAAATCACAAACCCTCATTTTCTTCCATTTTCTCCCAGATATCAAGACCAAATTCCACTGTTTACAAGCCCTAATTTTCAGCCATGGGGAAGAAAGCTTTTGCTACCAAAATCAAACCGCCCTCAAAGAAGGTCAGTGAGGAAGAAACCTCGAAATACCACCACCACTAAACCCACAACGTCCCGCGCCAACACAACAAGCCCCGCCGATGGTCCTCTCTGGATGCAATGACGGAGTTTCTCCGATTGCAGGATCCGAATAGGAATTGGGCAGCGGAGTTAGAGTATTTTAACCAAGGTAGAGGGCAAGGGAGCGGAGCCGGAGCAACTCATGCGGCAACCATGCCAGTAACCACTACGCAACCCTTGACCCCTATTTCATCTACATTGCCGACTCCGTCGATGATTCCCCAGGAAAGTAACCCCTCAACTGAAGCCGAAATGACAGAGACGGAAGAATTTTTTCCGACGACCCAGGAAGCCGAACTTGAGGGATCTCGAGGCCATTGCGGCTTATTATGCCTCTGATGAGGAGAAAGAGCGGAAAGGCTGAGAAGGGAGCAACAAGACCAGGAAGGGGGAGAGGAATTGAGGAGACGCCAGAAGTGGAAGCGGTTCACCAAGAAGTAATTAGGGAGGGAGATCGACCTGAATAAGTCGGCCCAAAAGCGCGGCCTCATGACGAAACGGAGTTTGATCAATAGTAGAGGAGGTGAATCGCAGGGAAGATACTGCTCTAATGGCTGAGGGTCTAGACCTCGCATCGAGGGCAGTAGGAGAGGATGAACAAGCTTTTACAGAACCCATATACCGAAGGATAAGGCATCCCAGTCAGTAGGGGAAGAGGAGAGGGAGAACAGAGTGAAGAAAAAGGGGGCAGAGCCAGTTGATACCCAAGTGGAAGCAGGGGATGATCGAATGCAGTAGAGGAGGGGAGACCAACCGTAGACACTCAAGTGCCGGAAACTGTGGCGCCTCCCGTCTTAAAACCCCCCCCAGTGAAGCGGCAATTGGTCCTGAAGACGCGTGTATCTCAGCGATGCCGGGGCAAAAAGCAGCCAGCAAGGCCAAGACAAACACGGCTTGAGAACCCAGTAGAGATCGAGAGTGAAGGAAGAACAAAGCCACTCCAACGAAGGCAGGGGTTGAGCCTGCACAGCCTACTGCTCAGGAGAAGAAGCACAATATCAGCGAAAAGGAAAAGGAAAGGAAAGCCGTTGTGAAAACAGGCCGAGTACCAAACCGCGTACCGTGACACAAGCATCGTGATCACTGAGCTGACCAGAGGACCCCCATCAAACCGGCAACACTAGTGACAGTGAATATGAGATCAGTGAAGAATCTGAATCCGATAGCGATACGACCATGGAAATGAGGATTACAAGGAGCAGCAACTCCCTAACGATCATCGGGAACTATTGCTCCACCTGCAGAACCACTCCGATAAGCGTTGGACGGTGGAGCTCACAGATGACGTGGTGGAG